>NC_053026.1:372235984-372378205 GCF_003073215.2 Triticum urartu | reverse complement strand
AAGCTTCCCAACAAATCTGATGCAGCCTGTCTTCATCATCATGTTTATGAGTGGAAAGACCACTCTGTTAGGTTCTCCAAGGTTGACGAGATGGTGATGGTGCATGTAGACATCTCTCACGAAGTCCATGGCCTAGTCAGTTATGTGGGATTCATCCCGTAGGTCGGTGGCAATAAATAGTCTCCAGAGTTTAATTAGTGCAAATTTGCTTTTTTGTAGTAAGTACTATTGTTCGGTACTTGATTTGTGTTTGTGAACCCTGTATTGTCTATTAGTACTGTTCCTTTTGGTGTGTGGTCAGTCCTAAGAATGGTCTATGTTAATGTCTGTCCACTCAATTCAGCCTGTATATTTTGAAGTATCCAGATCATCTTTTTTGTGAGGACGGTTTATTAATTATGGTTAGACTCCAATATCTGTATGCATTGCAGGGTTTATCGTACCCACCAGGATTTCCAGTCCCATGGATGTTCGGTCCAAATGATTTGTCACGACCTTTGGACTGTCCTGCTTGTGGGAGTAGGCGGGGCCCCTGCATGCCACCCATAGTTGGACGATCAATCTTCTGTTTAGTACTTCAACATAGTGATTTCCTGGTAAGGATTCACTCGTGTCACATCAAGTAAATCTTATTGATTTACTGTCTAAATCTTATTGATTTAATGTCATGTTTTCTTTCTTTTCCTGCAATTTTATGATGCAGGTTTTGCCATGTGACATTCATCACAGAATAAACCATTTGGTTTGGTCTACGATGGTTATTTTTGCAGGTTTCACTTCTTATGTCGTGTCAGTAACCAAGGCACTGTCCATCACTAATATTACTGGAAAAAATTGGATCAGTCTGTTGTCTGAGTACAAGCTTAATCCCTATGATGAACTGCAGTTTGGTTTAACAAAAATGCCACAATTAGTCCTTCTCGCGTATAAAAGAAATGAAGAAAAAACTGGATCACGGTCACGGAGCCTAGTCAAGTTAGAAAGCTGATCATAGAAGACCAGACACGATCGCCGCTGTCTCGCACAATGGTACCACCTTCAACAACAGATCGAGCAGCGGCAGTTGCTCTAGCACTAACAGCGGCAGCATCTCAGTCTGATCCAGCTGAGGATTGGGCACTGATCGCGTCAGCGGATCAGGCTGATCTACTGGAGGATCGGGCATCGACACCGGCACCTGCTCCAACACCAGCACCAACTCTACAAGGAGCACCATCTCCGGCAGCAACAGCGGCTTCGGCACCTGCACCAACACTTGCACTTGCATCTGCTCCGGCCCGTGCAGCGGCAACCGAACGAGCAGTTGCACCGACAACAGACTGGGCTGCAGTTCGCAATTCATATACCAAAGTCCTTACAAAAACCGACATGTCCACCTTCTTGGTAAGCATTGGCCACCCAAGTGCTTCGGTCTTTTTTATTTCCATGTGTTTCACATGATTCACTCTGTTGATCTAACTGTTTGGGTATGTCTTCTTGTTTGCAAACAGAGAATTCCTAGAGCAACGAGGGAGTCGTTCAACAATCCGGGCGACAGCGGCCAAGTTTCTCTTACCATGCGCAGCCTTGGTGTGAATGAACCTGCTCAATATACCGTAAGTACAAAGGATGGTCGCATGAGGATTGATGCTAAAGGATGGTCAAGGTTCAAATCTAAATCATATCTTGCGGTAGGGGATGATCTCAAAATCGAACTTTCTCGGCAAGGAGAGCTGGTCCAAATCAACTTTGAAATTCTTCAATAGCAGCACGCAACTGCCGAACTGATCTATCCCCCGAGAGATTTTGATGTAAGAATCTGGCATGGTGAAACAGGTGTCCTATGTGTATAACTAATATGACAGTATTATTTATCACATGGTATATCGTTGATGTAGCGACCAGACCTCAAACAGTCCAATCTCTGTGCTCCGGTGTCATCCCTGGATCAGTAATGCTGACACCACACAGTACTTGAAGGATTTATAACAGAGTAGCAATCACACACTTGTTACATCGAGTGTCTCAATAGAGAACTTATTACAAAAAAATATGGCTTAAGGCCATCTAATAACGATAACAGCGGAAGGCTTGGAAGATAAGTGAGTCCATCAACTCCAACGGCATCACTGAGTATAGAACCACGACCTAAAACTCCCTAATCATCGTCTGAAAAGTCTTCAACATTAACGTCGCAGCCCGAAATGGGTTAGCACATGGAATATGCTGGCAAGATAACACATAGAGAATAATGGAATGAAAACAGCTATTCTATATGCATATTTGGCTGGTGGAAGGCTCTATGGTTACAGTTTTGCGTAAAGCCAATTTTTCCCTACTGCAAAGGAATAAATTTATTTAACTATCATGGTGGTTGTTAAACATTGAGAACGTTTGACAGCATTCTCAATCCCAATTAAGCATCATCATTAAACAAACCCATCAAAATTAATTTTATAGTAACATGTTGAGATTCACATGATAATCCAGGTACTAGATACTCAAGATGTCCATAACCGGGGACACGGCTAACCATGATTAGTTTATACACTCTGCAGAGGTTTGCGCACTTTCCCCCACAAGTCTCAATCTCCTCCGTTGGATTTCTCGCACTACATGGTGTTTGAGAAACGGATGACCGAGACATAGTCTTTCAGAAGCGCTAGCACCTTACGATAGGTAGACCGTACCACCTACATCCCCTACATCTGCTAGTCTACCACTGTAAGAGTTCGCACGACTTACTCAACTATGCTAGAGCCCATAATAGCTTGTGGCTGCACACGGAAGTTTCTAGCATGAACAGTCTCATGATCCCTTTGAGCCTGGGTGGCGGTCCGAAAAAAACCAGGCAATCCTGGAATACGCAGGTACCTCAATCCACCCAGATGTGTGTTTAAGTTGCCACCTTAAATAAACCATTAATTAACAATCTCACATCTGTCATGGATACACTCACCCAATCCACGTCTACTAGCATAGCATGGCATAATAAGCAAACGTAGAAGTAACTCCCAAAGGTTTGATAATAAACAGGTAATAGGTACTATCTCAACTACTTCCCAAACCCACAATTTTGATTAAATCCTAATCATGCAATGTGTGAGGATTGATCTAATGCAATAAAACTGGGTAGTAGGAGGTATGATCAAAGTGTTACTTGCCTTGCTGATGATCCGCGAAACCTAGCGATTCGAAGTAGCAAGCGGCGCACTACAAGTACTCTATTGCAAACAAACAAGCAGTTTGTGATGCCCTGAACGTGTTCTGGGCAATCCTGTAATAAAATCCATGCCTAGCTTATCCCACTTCCATTCGGGTATCAGCAATGGTTGTAGCAATCCTGCTGGCTTCTGATGCTCTGCCTTCACTCTCTGACATACATCACAAACTGCTACATACTCCGCAATATCCTTCTTCATTCCGGTCCACCATAAAATATCCTTCAAATCTAAATACATCTTGGTATTACCTGGGTGAATCGAATACGGTGAATCATGGGCCTCTTGTAAAATTAACTTCCTGATCTCCGGATCATTTAGCACATAAACACGGTCTTCAAACCATAGGGTGTCGTGCTCATCCTCACGAAATCCCTTAGCTTTTTCTTTGCTCATTTTCTCCTTAATAGAAACAATGTCCTTGTCAGTCCTTTGAGCTTCTCTGATCTTATCCATCAAAGTAGACTGAATCTCCAATGATGCTACATAGCCTCTCGGGACTATTTCCAAACATAGCTCTCGAAGGTTTTCGGCTAACTCCCTTGGTAAATCTCCCATCATTAGGGTGTTGACATGGCTCTTACGGCTTAACACGTCAGCTACTACGTTAGCCTTTCCAGGGTGATAATGCAATCTCATATCATAATCCTTGATGAGCTCCAACCATCTCCTTTGTCTGAGGTTCAACTCCTTCTGTGTGAAAATATACTTCGAGCTCTTGTGATCCGTGTACACCTCGCAATGGTTTCCAATCAGAAAATGTCTCCAAGTCTTCAATGCATGCACTATGACTGCTAACTTCAAATCATGCGTAGCATAATTCAACTCATGGGGCTTAAGCTGTCGTGAGGCATATGAAACAACTCTTCCTTCCTGCATAAGCACTTCTCCAAGTCCTTGACGTGAAGCGTCACAATACACCTCATAATCCTTGGTCTGATCCGATAAAATCAACACTGGCGAGGTAACCAAACGTTTCTTCAACTCCTAAAAACTAGCCTCACATTCCTCAGTCCATATGAACTTGGTATCCTTCTTCAACAACTCCGTCATAGGCTTCGCAATCTTTGAGAAATTCTCAATAAACCTCCGGTAGTATCCTGTGAGTCCAAGAAAACTCCGGATCTCTCCAACTGTGGTTGGCGCTTCCCACTTGGTCACGGTATCAACTTTAGTGGGATCTACTGCTATACCTTCTCTGGATATAACATGTCTGAGAAACCCAACTTCTTTAACCAAAACTCACATTTGCTAAACCTGGCATATAACTGATGTTCTCTGAGCTTTCCAAGAACCAAACGCAAATGCTCCTTATGCTCCTCTTCATTCTTCGAGTAAACCGGGATATCATCAATGAACACTACGATGAACTTATCCCAGAACTCCATAAACACTTTGTTCATCATGTTCATAAAATATGCAGGTGCGTTAGTCAGACCAAATGACATAACGGTATGCTCGTACGGCCCATACCTGGTGGTAAAAGCCGTCTTAGGTATATCCTGTTCTCAAATCTTCAACTGGTGGTATCCTGATCGCAGATTGATCTTGGAAAATACCTTAGCTCCTTGCAATCGATCAAACAGATCATTGATCATCGGTAGTGGGTACTTGTTCTTGATGGTTACGTCATTCAATCCTCGATAATCAACAACCGTCCTTAATGATCCATCCTTCTTTTCTACTAGAAGTACTGGCGATCCCCAAGGTGATGAACTTGGGCGAATATATCCTTTATCCAGTAACTCCTTAATCTACTTCTTGATTTCCACCAAATCCTTTGCGGGCATCCTATATGGTCTCTTTGATATTGGCCCTATGCCTGGCAAAAGCTCAATCAAAAGCTCAGTATCTCTATCCGGTGGCATGCCTGGCAACTCTTCTGGAAATACATCGGGGAAATCCTTCACTACTGGTACTTCCTCCTGCACAACTCCCGTTAAACAATTTACTTGAGTCCTCTTCGGCACATGCTAGGATACATACTTGATCCTTCTCCCTTCTGGGGTGGTAAGAAAGATCAACTTACTGGCACATTCAATATTCCCTTCATACTTTGACAACCAATCCATGCCTAATATCACATCCAATCCTTGAGATTCCAACACTATTAGGTCTGATGGAAATACGTAGTTACCAATCCTTAATGGTAACCGATCACACCATAGACTAGCCATATATTCTGCTCCAGGCGAGGTTACTAACATGGGTGACCTAAGGGCTTGGGTTGGCAGTTTATACTTATCCACAAATCCCCTTGATATGTATGAATGCGATGCACCAGTATCGAAAAGAACGAGTGCAGTAAATGTCTTAACCAAAAACTTACCGATTACTGCATCCGGCTTCTCTTCAACCTCCTCCACATTAACGTGGTTCACCCGTCCCCTGTTGAAAGGGTTCGGCTTCTTCCCAGAGCTTCCATTGCCATTTCCATTCTGTGATTCAGGACATTCGTTGGCATAATGTCCGGTCTTCTGGCACTTAAAGCAAGTGACTTGGCTCAGGTCTTTCTTGGCTGGGGATGATGGGTTGGTGCGGTTCTGGACGTTGCTTCCTCCATTCCCATTACCAGTCTTGGGGCCATTGTGATCGTGCGAGCTACCTCCTCCATGGATATGCTGGAAATGTTCTCCCGGTCTAGGGGTAAAACGTGGCTTTTGCTGAACTCTAGAATTGTACTTTCCTTGTCCATACTTCCTCTTGCGATTCTCAATTTGCTGCTGCTTCCCTTCAATCATGAGAGCACGATCTACCAACTCCTGGTAGTTGTTGAAGGTTGCTACCATCAACTACATGCTCAACTCATCATTCAGTCCTTCCAGAAACTTCTCTTGCTTTGCTGCATCCGTAGCAACGTCATCTGGGGCATAACGTGCTAATTTACTAAAGTCCTCCACATACTGGCCAACTGTCCGTCCTCCTTGGCGCAAGTTGCGAAACTCTCGCTTCTTCATGGCCATAGCTCCTGCTGAAACATGGGTGGTTCGAAAAGCCTGCTGAAACTGGTCCCACGTGACAGTGTCGACAGGGAAAGTGGCTGTGAAATTCTCCCACCATGATGCTGCGGATCCTTCAAGCTGATGTGCGGCAAACTTCACCTTTTCCGCATCCGTGCATCCTGCTGTGGTCAACTCTCTAGTTGTCTTGCGGAACCAATCATCTGCTTCTATCGGCTCGGTGCTACTGGAAAACACCGGCGGATTCAGCCTAAGAAAACGAGCTAAGTGATCAACAGGTGGTGGTGGTGGGTTGTTGTTGTTGTTCCCTTGATTCTGATTCTGGACTAGTAACTGCATCAACGTGTTCTGCTGCTGGATCAACTGGGTGAGCTCCGGTGGGAAGGTAAATCCGGGGTCACGTCTCAGAGGCATCTGAGGGTTTAGAAAAGATGAGATTTAAGAATAGAGGGGGTCTAAAGATAAAACACTACCCATATGCACATGAGGCAAAAGCAAACAATTCACTTCATTCATTCAATCGAACAAGGGCATACAATCGATCTAACTATCGCAAAAGTGCTCGAACTATAATATTTACATGGTGGACTACTACTACTGATGAGGTGGTCTACTAGAAATATTCTTCGGTTGTAGACTCCATGATATCAGCTCCAGCTTCATCAACGTATTCATCATCGCTATCATCCGGATCCGAGTCGGTGTCATCGATGATGATGTAGTCTTCCGGGCGAATCTCCTTGGGTTCTTCGTCTTCTTCTACCAGTGTAGGGCCTCCCATAAATATTCCGATCTTCTTGATCAGATCGTCATTCTTCTCTACTAATACTTCAATTTCTTCTTCATAATCTTCACGTGTAGCCTTGAGTTCTTCCTCCAGTTCCTTGATCCTTGTCTTTGCCTTCTTCAGGTCTATCATGTCGGCGCACATCTGGTTCTCCTGACGTCAAATGTGCTGGTTTAACTCCTGGATAAAAGCTGTGACCGATCTATCCTTTCTGGTGCTGATCATCTCCCAGTGCTCATCTCGGTGCCCACAAATCTGGTAGATAGTATCCTTGATATCATTGCGGTAGACTTCTCCAATGCGTCCCGTGGCAATGTGAGCTGCCATGCTCTTTCCTAGACTCCAAGTTGGTGCATCAAAAGAAAACTCTATGGGCTCAGTGACTGGCATGAACGTCCTTCCTGGAACTTGAACTTGAATCATCCATCGCTCTTCTTCAGGTAAAGTGGCGTTGTAGGTGCCAGTGAAGCTTGGTACTCCTATGTTCAGGTATCCAGTGACTTCCTTCAAATGACGTCCAAAAGGTGTATCTTCATCCGGTTGAGTGAACTTGTTCCTTGCATCCGCCATCCTAAAAGAGTAGAAAAGATGAGAAGTCAGAAAGAGAAGAGAGTGAGTAGTGATCTAGGTCTTTAGCTTAGTGGTCGTGTCCTACAGTCAGCGTGTGCTCTGATACCATCTTGTAGCGGCCAGACCTCAGACAGTCCAATCTCTGTGCTTTGGTGTCATCCCTGGATCAGTAATGCTGACACCACACAGTACTTGAAGGATTTATAACAGAGTAGCAATCACACACTTATTACATCGAGTGTCTCAATAGAGAACTTATTACAAAAAATGTATGGCTTAAGGCCATCTAACAACAAGAACAGCGGAAGGCTTGGAAGATAAGTGAGTCCATCAACTCCAACGGCATCACTGAGTATAGAACCACGACCTAAAACTCCTTAATCATCGTCTGAAAAGTCTGCAACATTAACGTTGCAGCCCGAAACGGGTCAGCACATGTAATATGCTGGCAAGATAACACATAGAGAATAATGGAATGAAAACAGCTATTCTATATGCATATTTGGCTGGTGGAAGGCTCTATGGTTACATTTTTGCGTAAAGCCAATTTTTCCCTACTACAAAGGAACAAATTTTATTTAACTATCATGGTGGTGGTTAAACATTGAGAACGGTTGACAGCATTCTCAATCCCAATTAAGCATCATCATTAAACAAACCCATCAAAATTAATTTTATAGTAACATGTTGAGATTCACATGATAATCCAGGTACTAGATACTCAAGATGTCCATAACCGCGGACACGGCTAACCATGATTAGTTTATACACTCCGCAGAGGTTTGCACACTTTCCCCCACAAGTCTCGATCTCCTCCGTTGGATTTCTCGCACTACATGGTGTTTGAGAAACGGATGACCGAGACATAGTCTTTCAGAAGCGCTAGCACCTTACGATGGGTAGACCGTACCACCTACATCCCCTACATCTGCTAGTCTACCACTGTAAGAGTTCGCACGACTTAGTCAACTATGCTAGAGCCCATAATAGCTTGTGGCTACACACGGAAGTTTCTAGCATGAACAATCTCATGATCCCTTTGAGCCTGGGTGGCGGTTCAAAAAAAAACAGGCAATCCTGGAATACCCAGGTACCTCAATCCATCCAGACGTGTGTTTAAGTTTCCTCCTTAAATAAACCATTAATTAACAATCTCACATCTGTCATGGATACACTCACCCAATTCACGTCTACTAGCATAGCATGGCATAATAAGCAAACGTAGAAGTAACTCCGAAAGGTTTGATAATAAACAGGTAATAGGTACTACCTCAACTACTTCCCAAACCCACAATTTTGATTAGATCCTAATCATGCAATGTGTGAGGATTGATCTAATGCAATAAAACTGGGTAGTAGGAGGTATGATCAAAGTGTTACTTGCCTTGCTGATGATCCGCGAAACCTAGCGATTCAAAGTAGCAAGCGGCGCACTCCGGGTACTCTATCGCAAACAAACAAGCATACAATAAGTACTCAACTAATGCACGGGTAAAATTCAAATAAGAGATATAACCAGAAAGTTCAACTTAAGAACTCCGGTTGGCAAAAATAATCAAATCGAACGAAGCAACGAAAGACAAACGGCAAAAGAAAGAGACTTCGTTTACTATTCTGGATCTAAGGCAATTTTTACAGTGGCAAAACCTTTGTTTGAGTTGGTTAAACGGAAAGAGAGTTTCGAGACGAAACTCCAGGCGCTTGAATCGCCTGATTCCGATAAACGAGCGAAAAGTTAGACTAAAACGAAAATCGGATCAGAGATCGCGATCAGAAAAAATCGCGGATTTAATCCGAGAAAAAGAAAAACGACGAACGTTCGTTAAAACGAACGAACGGGCAAACGCTCACTATTTAAATAAACCAGAAAAAACGATCTATTTAAAAAACGGAAACTAAAAAAATGAACAAAACCGTCGGAAAAACCGAACGGTTTTTCGAGAAAAACCCGGAGGCGAAAAATACCTCCGGCAACTCCGACGGCGGCAGCGGCGGTGGTCCGACGGCGGGGTGGCGAGGTGGTGGCGGTGGCGGCGAGGCGGCGGTGGGGTGCGGCGGCGGCGGCGGCTCGGGCCGGCTAGGGTTAGGGTTTGGTGGGGCGGCGGCTTGGGCTTCAGCCGGGGTGGGGGCGCAGCTTAATAGAGGCCCGGTCAGGAGAGTCCTGGTCGGTTACGGCCCAAAGTCGGTTCGGACGTTTTTTTAATAATTACGCTCGGAAAATAAAATAAAAGGACTATTAAACGGACTCCAAAAATCCTGATTTTTTTCCCCGGCTTTTAAAATCAAGCCGCACAGGATGAACATTTATTTGGGGCCTAAATGCAATTTCGAAAAACGCGAATTTTTCCTAAATTCAAATAAAATAGCAAATAAAACCAAATAAAATCTTATTTGATTTTTTTATTAAATCCTCAATATTTCTTTATTTTGGGAAAGTCATTTAATTCCCTCTCTCATAATTTTTATAATAGAAAAAATTGAAGATAAAATAAATAAAATAAATGATCCTATTTTCAAAATTTGAGACAACTCAAATATGAAAATAACGAAATCCCCAACTCTCTCCGAGGGTCCTTGAGGTGCGTGAAATTTCTAGGATCAACTAAAATGCAATAAATATGATATGCCATGATGATCTATTGTATAATATTCCAAATTGAAAATTTGGAATGTTACAGCTGATAGAATTGCAACTCTCATTGCTGGTTAGGAACTATCGTTCGATTTCATTCCAACAGCTGCCGTGCTTTATTCAATTTTGTGTATTCGCCTTGCAACAACATCTAAAACCAGCGTCGTACCGATCGCTTGCAATATGAAAAGCGCTGAGGTAGAACACATGGGCCCCCAAACATGCAGGGTGGGCCTGCGGCCCAAAGTCCAGAACCGTGAGCCTGTCTGAGTATTATATTCTCAGCTGAACCCCCATAATGCCCGTGCATTGCACGTAACATCAAGATGCATTTGTATGATTATTTTATCTTGTGAGAGAAAAGGATGAACAAGGGAAGGCCTTATTTGCAAATGTGGAGAGGTGTGTGGGTACCTTTTTGCAAAATTGCCATAGTTTCCTTCCTATCCGTCAGATATAAATCGGATGGCCTATATTGCAGGATGGCTGGCACACCATCATCACCAACTCGTCTATATTGTGTTAAAAACAACTATGTTTTTTATAATTATATATGTTATATATATTCCCCTTGATTTTTCTTAGGTATAAAGTTGCGATATAAAAGATTTGTATATTTCTTTACAGAGGGAGTATCTCTCTGTCAAAAATATATTTATGTGTAACTAGTTGCTCTTGTCTTTCTACTTCCTTTCGCTGATATGTGGGGCATCCGGCAACGGGGTCCACATGCCATATGCACAAATTAGAGTGCACAACTTGTAGCAACCTGACCCGAATGGATCAAGTCTCTGTGCTTAAGTGTCATCCCTGAATCGGTATGCTGACACACACAGTACTCGAGGATTTATAACAAAGTTAAATCACATGTAAAAGTAACGTAAATACTATTACCTCAAATCCAAAATAGCGGAAGTAACAAGGTTGTGGATTCCCATCAACACCAACGGCATAGTTGAGTGTAGAAATCGTAACCCTAACGTATCACTTACTTACCCATTGGCCTCAGTGTCGCCTTCCATGGCGCCATTGCTTCAGAGTTAGCTATCGCCCAACGCATTGTTGAACTGAAGCAGAAGATTGACTTTGAGAAATCTCAGTTCAAGAAGCATACGGCCAAGCTCAGCGTGCAAGACGTGAAGAATTTCAAGATTATGCTGCACGAGCTCAAGGAAGCCTTTCTAAAGAAACGTGCAGAAGCTCAGGGTTCTCGTGAGCGCATGAAGGTCCTGGCTGATAGGTGTGTGCAAGCCTACAATGAGGCTGAGAAGCGCAAGGCCCTTGGGCATCCTGGCATCGACCCCAGGATGGCTGCCAAGAAGCAGAAGAAGCCCGCTATGGCTGAACCTGAAGCACCAAGGCAGGAGGAAGATCCCCTTATCTTCCCAACTAGCATGACTGGCCTGAAGCCAAAGGCCAGGTCAACCGCTTCAGAACTTAAGAAGACCAGGACTGCTGAGGCTGAAGCAAGGAAGAGAAAACATCCTGAAGCCTCTGCTACTGCCCCCGCCAAGAAGAAAAGAAAGACCAAGAAGGAACGGGCTGCTCACACAGAGCCCTTGATTGTTGAACCCATTTCCATGGTTCACCCCGACGCCGATCCACAAGAACGTCAACTGACTGTCCATGAGCCTGCTTTCACAGAGGCTCATGAAGCTGAAGACTTTCCAGTAGCTGATCCCATCGCTGCTGAAGACATTGGTCATCATGACCATGTTGAAGATGATGCAGCCCTTCCTCAGCTAGAACACCAACAGGTATCATCGCCTGTGCTAACGCACAGCGAACTCATCAGCATTGGTCGTCCACTCACGCCAATTGCACAGGATGCTTCGTGGGCGGCTCGCCCACAAGAGGAAGAAGACTCTGAGGCCCAGCCAACACAAACTCCACAGGCGTCGCCCGCCTAGCGCAGGCTTCGCAAAGGTCCAAGGCCTCAAGTCTCTGCTGAAGACAATCCGGCTGCATCAGCCGCGGAAGAAGAAGTCCCACAAGTTGCCACTCCCCTGTCACACCAAGAAGCGGTTCTCGAGGAGAACGTGATCGTGACCGACCCTCCTGCTCGTCAAGTGGAGGTTGAACATTTTGAGGCTGCCACCACCAACACCACCGAAGCCACTGACGCTGTCATGGCTGAAGCTAATGTGGAGCCCTCACCAACAAAAGCACCAGAAGTCAGCGAAGCCATTGATCCCGCCGCTTCTGTTCCTGAGTCTGCTGCCGGTCCCCAGTTCGACTATCATGTTGAGCACGGGCCTCAGGTACAGAAGCCAATCCCAAGATTGCCAAGGTTCCCAGGTCCTGCATCAACACCTGGCTCCTTCAATATCAATGGCTTCAGAGCAGACAACACATTCTTCAACAGCTCTAGGAACCCCTACTCCAGGGAAAGAATATCATCTGATCGGTTCTGGAGTTATCCGCAGCGAAGCTATTACTCATGCGTTCTTTACAACCAAGGTCGCATCTTCCCACACAAGCGCCTTGACATTGAAGCAATAGCTGGTCTGCCCTGTCTGGAAGAAGCTCTGGATTGCTTCAAAGAGGTTGGACTGCTGCCGTTCGTCACTGACCAGGAGCATTGGAATGAAGAGTTGCTGCTCCAATTCTATGCCACACTTCACATCCGCGGGTATAGCAGAGATCCGAAGACTTGGGTCCTAGAGTGGATAACAGGAAACGTTCATCACGAAGCCAAAGCCTTTGACATCATTGAGCTCACTGGTTTGCCCACTCCTGGCGATCTCTACGAGCATGGCTGTCAGCTTCATAGTGAAGCTATTGAGAGCATCTTTCAGAAGACTGAACCTAATATGAGTCAGATGCTCAGTATGATGAAGCCATTGCCCCAAGATGCTGCTTATCCCACGGAGTTCTTCGTTGAAGACCTTGAGTATCTTCCAAGAACCATTTATCACATCATAAGGCGAACTCTCTGGCCAATCAAAGGACATTCTCCCCATGCCAAGCTGGAAGGTGCAATGAAGACTTTGGTCTTCTACATTCTTCATGGAAAATGCTTCAATACACAGGATTTCTTCATTCGCCAACTTGCTGCATCTGGCTCTGATCTGTTTGGTTTGAAGTTCTACGCCCCTTGGCTGATGCGGCTGATCAAACTTCACTCCGCTATCTCATATCAGCCCTCGGCCCGCAACCATCGGATCTTTTTGCCTGATGTGGATATGTCTATTGAAGCCATCTATCCTGAGCCTGCCAAGGAACCTCTTAGTCTACAGAATGCAGAGAATCCAAGTTTTTCTCAGAACGTTGAAGGCGTTGAAGCCGTAACTCGTGTGTATCCTTTGGCTGGCACTACACGTGCACCGCATCCTGCTCTCACTGAAGCCACTGATAGTACAGCTGCTCCACGACCCAAGAAGCGCACTCGTGTTCTCAACGACCAAGAGCTTCTTGTGGCTCTTCATCAGAAACAGGATAGGCATCATGACTGGCTGAAGTGTCAGATGCAAAGCCTCTTGGTGGATGTTAATCGCATTCGCAATCTTGCCACCAAGAATGCTTTTGTTGCCCATGAAACCTCTCGCCGCACATGGAAAGGGCTAACACTGATGTGTTCTGAAGATGATCTTCAAGAGGATGGCTTCACTGAGCGATTCAAGTTTGACTCCACACCTCCTCGAAGGGCAGTGCTGCGACGAACTCCATCCCTTGAAGACTCTGAGTTCTCTTCCTCTGCTGCAACTGTGAATGCCAGCATCATCGAGGATGAAGACGATGCTACTTCACCGCCACCTCCTTCAGCACGCTTCGACTCTGCTCCATGCTCTTCAGCACCGCCAAACACCACCAATGACCCTGCCGCTTCACCTACTCCTCATGGGAACGAGTGGATGCTCTATGTCTTCAAACCTTTTTGGTCCTTACTGACAAAAGGGGGAGAAGCGTATGAGGTTGATAGTCTTCAAGCGGGTCCATATGGGCGGGTGCTTTATATTTTGCTTCATGCTTACAACTCTCGTTTTGCTACATTTGGTTTTTTTTAGTTGTAACACTTAAACTCGATGGTTGTCTGCTACTTATTTGCCACCTTGTGTTGCGATGATAAATTCCGCATGTGCGACAATAAATTCCGCACTTAGATCATTCTGCAGACGTCCATTTTCCATTATGCATGTCATTATCTTCATATACTTTCACATGCATATGGATTGTCATCATAAGTTGAAGTGAATCTCCACAAGTACAACCTGCCATGTGCATTTGCATTCCAAAAGCAAATTACTTATATGCACATCTTCAGGGGGAGCCCTTGCAACTTATGAAGACAATTCCTTATCCTTTAAAATTTCATAGATTATATTCCTCGTTGAAAACTTCAACTAGTTTGTCATCAATCACCAAAAAGGGGGAGATTGTAAGTGCATCTAGTGCCACCCCTAGTTGGTTTTGGAGTATTGACGACAAACCTAGTTGAGGGACTAATGTGTTTGTGAGAATTGCAGGATAACACAGGTAGAAGTCCCTCATTGATTCGGTTTTCCTACCAGAGATGACCCCTAGAAATGTATGAAGACATTGAAGCCAAAGGTGGTATAAGAAGATATTCACATTGAAGACTATGACAAGAGAAGACACCGCATGAAGCCTATGGAGCTCGAAGACTTAGATCTTTCGTAGTTCTTTTTCTTCTGTGTTGAGTCATAGGAACCACCGTACTGTTAAGTGGGGTCCAAGAGAACCAGTCAGAATGACTGAAGTGATGCTTAAACGAAACCTATGTCTTAGAGTGAAGACTTTGAGAGCGAATCTTGTCCAGAGTCGGACAAGTCAGCTTTGCTTGTAGCCCAAGTAAAGTTGCCGAGTGAGTTTGAAATCTGACCGTTGGAACACGTGTCAGTTCCTTAGTGACCCAGGGTCATTTCGGACAAATCAGGTTAGGTTGCCAAGTGGCTATAAATAGCCCACCCCCTACAACCATAAACGGCTGGCTGCTCAGATTCAGAGTACGGATTTTGTCGTTTGAGAGCAACCCACCTCGAGGCCTTTGAGAGAGAATTCCTTGCGAGGATAAAGCCCTAACCACCCAAAGCCAAAGAGAATTAGGCATCACTTAAGTCTTCTTGTCTGTGTGATCTGAAGACTTATTACACTTGAGGACCGTGCATCCTCCAGCCGGTTAGGCGTCGCGTTCTGAGCATCCAAGAGACATTGTGGATTGCCGGTGAACGAAGTCTGTGAAGGTTTGGGAGTCTACCTTGAAGACTTACCAGAGTGATTGGGCGAGGTCTGTGTGACCTTAGCTCAAGGGGAATACGGTGAGGACTGGATGTCCTGAGCTGCGTGTTCAGGACTGGGTGTCCGGGACTGTGTGTCCTAAGGTTTAAATACATAGCCGCCCTAACCAGACGTACAGTTGTCACAGCAACTGGAACTGGTCCAACAAATCATTGTCTTCAGCGAGTCACTGGTTTCATCTTCCCTTCCCTTTACTTACTGTTACTCCTTGTGAAGTCATTGTATGTTCGCACTATCTTTTGTCTTCACTGAGTGACTGCGTGTTCTGTGCGGCTTCACAATATCTTCCTACCTGATCCTTACTACATTGTTGCTATTAGTCATTGTGCTTTCACTCTATTGAATACTTGACTATGGCTTGCCTAGTGTAGTCTACCTTCCGCTGCAGGGTAATAGGTTTATTACTATCGTTTGTCTTCATAACTTCCACGTTTTGAAGACTTTCATAAAAACCGCCTATTCACCCCCCCTCTAGTCGATATAACGCACTTTCAACAAGCCGAGACTTTGGCAGAGTCAACTTAAATTCTTTCCAAGTGGTTACTCCTTGCCATCCATTGATGGTTTGGTACATCCTCCACCAAGTAGCAGCACCTCTTTCAAAGCACTGAAGAGCATGCTGGGTCATATCCTTTCCGACTATAGGGTTATTCTTCATGTGATCCTCCATGTTCTGAATCCATCGGTCCGTCTCCAATTGACTTATCGGTCCAGAAAATATAAGCTCATCTTCATTCATCCTCTATTGGGTCCATGGGTTTGGGTGAGATAAGAGAGATATAGAGGGATACACACAATATAAACAAAAGTTTTGAAAAGACAGATTTTATTTGTGGTTGTCGGGAAAAACATCAAACAAATGACAGCCCACAAACGTCGCATCTAACGTAGGTATATAACAGGGGTTTGGTCTTCTAAAGGTCAATAAATCTTCAACGTCTCCAAACTCTTCAAGCCTTGTTCATGCCTCCAATGGCTTCCCGATCATGCTTGTCTTCTCAAGTTCTTTTGCCAGATCATCTCTGTTGACGTGAAATCTCTCGTGACATCCTTTAATATTCCGGAGTTGTATTTCAAACTTCTAGGTTTCGACATCCTTGGCATGAACCATGGTCTAGTTCCTGACGAATCTCCGGTTTCTCAAGGTTTTGCTCCTCCAGCTTAGCTACTCTCATCTTCAGGGTCCTGAGTTCCTCATGAAATACTTCCTTGTCAAAATATTGCTTCTTGTAGGTCCATCTTAACTTCTTGGTGTGGTCTCATCAGTCGAATCTTCGTGTGGTCAAGAGAGGAAAGGGGTATGGTCTCACTAAAGGGAATTTTTGAATAAGCTCTGAAGAGAAGAGAGGTAAAAGATCTTTTTTGAAAGGGAAAGTTGTAGAGAAAAATCTTTGCTATGGGCTTCCCAGTTTCTAGGGTCACGTCCTACAGTCAACATGTGCTCTAATACCATCTTGTAGCGACCTGACCCGAATGGATCAAGTCTCTGTGCTTAAGTGTCATCCCTGGATCGGTATGCTGACACACACAATACTCGAGGATTTATAACAGAGGTAAATCGCATGTAAAAGTAACATAAATACTATTACCTCAAATCCAAAATAGCGAAAGTAACAAGGTTGTGGATTCCCATCAACACCAACGGCAAAGTTGAGTGTAGAAATCGTAACCCTAACGTATCACTTACTCGCCGTAAGATAATCCTGCAACATGAGACGTTGTAGCCACAAAGGGTCAGTACATTGAATGTACTGGCAAATTCACACCATAGAGAATGATGAACAATGGCTATCACTACATGCATATTTGGCTGGTGGAAAAGCTCTACGGTTATAAGGTTTTTGCGAAAAGCCAATTTTTCCCTACTACAAAGGAATAAATTTTATTTAACTATCATGGTGGTTGTTAAACATTGAGAATGGTTGACAGCATTCTCAATCCCAATTAAGCATCATCATTAAAACCCAACAATATTCATTTAAAGTAATGTGATGAGATTCACATGATAATCCAGGTACTAGATACTCAAGATGTCCATAACCGGGGACACGGCTAATCATGATTAGTTTATACACTCTGCAGAGGTTTGCGCACTTCTCCCCACAAGACTCGATCGCCTTACGATTGATAGACCGTTACACCTACTTTCCCCTACATCTGCTAGTCTGCCCTGTAAGAGTTCGCACGACTTAATCAACTATGCTAGAGCCCATAATAGCTTGTGGCTGCACACAGAAGTTTCTAGTATGAAAAATCTCATGATCCCTTTGAGCCTGGGTGGCGGTCCATAAAAAACAGGCAATCCTGGTCTACCCAGGTGCCTAGACAGGCAATCCTAGAATACCCAGGTACCTCAATCCACCCAGATGTGTGTTAAAGTTGCCACCTTAAGTAAACCATTAATTAACAATCTCACATCTGTCAGGAATACTCTCAAAACCCAATCCACGTCTACGAGCATAGCATGGCACTATAAGCATAACGTAATAGTAACTCCCAAGGTTTGAATGCAGGGCAATAGGTTCCTACCTCATCAACTACTTCCCAATACCCACATGTTATCAATCATATTCATGCAATGTTTGAGGGTTGTAACTAATGCATAAAAACTGGGTATGAAAAGGGATATGATCAAAGTGTGAACTTGCCTGCAATGTTGATGAAGATGATTCACACTCAAAACTCTTGATAGTTCTACTCGTCACACTCCGGTCAATCTATCGTAAGCAAGCAATAGTAACCACACATAAGCAATCACTCAAAATGTCGGAGAGAAAGAAGAAAACAATTTGGTAAACATCAAAACCAAGAAAATAACTCTTGCAACATAAAACAATTTCTAACCATACCAAAATTTTATGAATTTGGCCTTATCAGAAGGTTTAGGTCAAGAGCTTCGATTTGCAAAAAGAATCAACTCAAACGGAGCTACGAAACTCAAGTTATGTTTAAAAGAAGTTTGAATATGAATCTGAACAAAATTTGAAAATTAAAAATTTCAAAAATTTGATGTGACATGTTCACTGGATAGGTGAAAACAAGACGAAGCTATAGGCGCTGGTTTCATCTAATTGGGATAAACGAGTGAAAAGTTATGGCTATTTGAAAAATCGGGGCTAAGCTGTTTTACAAAAGAAAAATAGCTACGGTTAAGGTCTAACGTATAAATTCGTAGACTAATTGATAATCTAATTATTCTATCGTATTAGTCTAAAAATAATAAACTACGAAAGTATAAGAAAAGAACAAAGAAGGGTACCTTTATAAGGCAGAGAAAAGACGACTTTAGAGAGAAGAGAAAATTTCTAGAAGTCGCGCCGGAGAGGAGAAATATATTTTTCTTAAATGAATCTAGTCAAACCAAAATATTGATTTAACCCGAATCGGATGATTTTTGAAGGCTCTATGGGTCTATATTTATTGGTAGAAAAGAGGCTTAGGGGTCAAAGGCTAGGCAATGTGAGACTAAACATAGACGAAAATATACAAAACACAGATTTTTTTTACAAAATTCGGCCTTAAAAAATAAATAAAAAGGCTGACTGGGCCTAGCCCATTTAAGAGAAAAAAACAATGGGGCGCCAGAAGCTACTATATTGCGCATGTAGGCGATAAATAAATATAGGCCGCACGTACAGTTTTTTTAATAGAAATAGAAGGAAAACCGAACAACAAAATTAAAATAAAACTTTTATATAGGCATATTATATATCAAAATTTTTAGAAAAAGATTTTCTATGACATGAACATTTTTCTAGCATTAAATAAAATTCACACAAATTCAGATAATTCAAAGAGTGCTACTGGTCTAATAAAATCCAATAAAAATCATTTTAAAAATATCAAAATGATTTCAAATTTATTTCTCTCCAATTTTCTGTTGTAGGGAATCATGTTACCCTAATTTCCTTATATTTTATTTTTGGAGAAAAATAATTTTAATAAAACTCAAATAACTCCAAATTGAAAATAAATTCAAAAGAACTTTGAATTTAATTCTTTGAAACTCCCAACTCATATTTCATATAATTTGAAGAAGTCATTTTATCTTCTCTCATGAAAATCATTGAGCTGCATGAAGTTTATTAATTGAAATATTTCCAAATGAAATTCAATTATTTTCAAATACCTTTTATTTAATTTAAATGGAAGAAGTCATATCATCTTCGCTCAAGGGTTTTGTATTTGAAAAGAATTTGAATTCATGGAGACCAGAAAGCAAATATGAAAGATTGGGAAAGTCCTTTTATTCCCTCTCATTTAACTTTCAAAAAGTTTCGAATTCACTCACTTTCAGAAAATCAATCAAACAATCAATCAAATCTATCTATTTATTATAACATTCCAAAATTTAGAATTTTGAGATGTTACACAACTGCACGGTAGACACACCCCGGTCGTAGCGCCACAGTAATGCCCAATGAGCTGTCAAATCACAACCCCCCTTTCCAGCTTTAGCAGTAAGCTGGACGGACGAAGCGGCAATATTTCACTGGGCCTGAATCCCCTTCTCCCTCGTATGCTTGTTCAGAGAAAACCCCCTCTCGGCGATTGCATAGGGTTTTCTCATGGAGAACCAGGTACAAATTCTTCATTCATCCCCGATAAATCCAAGTCCCTTGGTCGCGGGTAATCCTAGGATGGTAGCCACCGCCGTTGATGCATTTTTCTTCCTACTGAATCTAGTGTGTTTCATTTGAAGTGCCCAAAGTGCGAGGACCCTACAGGTTTCTGCGCCCTCGGCGAGACACCACACTTGTTCCTTCTCATCCTAACACAGGATTTTAAAATGCGCACAATGTGTTCTTAGAATCCTCCTTTCTATCCAGGAGGGTGGGTTTTTTTTGAACATGTTGTCGACTAATTTGGAAATTTGGATTGCTATATTTGGATAAAACGTACTACCAGTACGATGGTCAACACTGACGTGAAGGAGGAAGTTATTTCTAGATTTGGATAGGGAATACATTGTGTTCTCATATTATTTTTCCTGCAGTGCATTATTTGCTCTGCCAGAACACATGTACTCAAGATGCTCGGCCTTGCCATAACTGAATACACCAGTTTAATGGTCACAGTGAAGACAAGCCATGGATATAAGTTCCGAGTTGGGTTCATGAACCAAGAAGATCACTGCTTTTTTTATGGCTAAACTTGGATAAACTTTCTCAAGTGTTACGGACTGAAAGTTGGCGCACGAATGTTGATGGAAATAGCAGAACCTGGTCTCATCTTCACTGCAATCTTCCACCCCGACGTCGTTCCAATTGTTCACCCATGTTAGTTTTGTATCTGGTTCTTGCTTGTTGCCTCGATTACTTCTTAATCTACCTATTCTGTCTAACTAATCACAATTTAACTTTAGAAGCAGCAATGAATCTCTCACGAAGATGCTACTTCTAACTAATATTTTCTTGTAATTGGTGGCACGTGTATGTAACATCCCAAATTTTTAATTTGGAATGTTATACATAGGTCATTCATGCATATCATATTTTATGGCATTTTACTTTGCGATCCTCAAAATTCTAAGCAACTCAAGGACCTGCGGAGAGAGTTGGGAATTTCGTTATTTTCATATTTGAGTTTTCTCAAATTTTGAAAATAGGATCATTTGGTTTTAATTATTTTCTTCCCCGAAAATATTTCATACTAAAATATATTAGAGGAGATAATATGACTTCTCCAAAATAAATAAAATATTAGAGGAAAAATATTAAAATCAAATAAGTTATTTTATTTGGGTTTTATTGCGATTTTATTTTAATTAGAAAAAAATGCGTTTTTCAAAATTGCATTAGAGGTCTAAATAAATGTTCACTTTGTCCGCAATATTATTAGAGGACCGTGAAAATTTATTTCAGGATTTCTGGAGTCCATTTAGTATTTCTTTTATGTGTTTTTGTGCGGCAGGATTTATTTTAAGAAAAGGTAACCGACCTACCGGGCCGTGTCCGACCTGGACACTTGACCGGGCCGGCCTAATAAGCCGCGCCCTCGAGACCCAGCAAGCCGCCAGCCATGCTCGAAACCCTAAGCCGCCGCGCTCCACCTTGCCGCCGCCGCCACTCCGCCGCGCTGCCTTCCGCGGCCGCACGGCGCCGACCTCGCCGAGGTAGCCGCCGCCGGTTTTCACAAGAAAACCGTTCGGTTTTTTCGAAACCCTAGTTCATTTTTAGATCGGTTTTTCTAGGTTTAGTTAAATCACAGACGTTCATCCGTACGTTCGTTTTAATGAAAGCTGTTCACTCGTTAGCCGCAGACATTGAGCGTTCGTTTGTTAGCCTGTTTGTCAGTTTTCTTTTTCCAGGGTTTTTCCGCGATTATTTTCGATCGCGATTTTTGCCCTAATCTTCGTTCTAGTTTATCTTTTCGCTCGTTTTTCCGAACCAGGTGAAACAAGCACCTAGATCTTCATCTCAAAGCCCTCTTTTCGTTTAACCAACTTGAACAAGATTTCGGTACTGTAAATTTTTACTTTAGTCCAGATTAGTAATCGGATCTTGTCTCTTTCGTAGTTTGAGTTTTGTTGCTCCATTTGATTCGATTCTTTTTGCAAACCAGAGTTCTTCAGTTGAACTTTCTGGTTAGACCTTCTTATTTGAGTTTTCCCCGTGCATCTATGCTTGATTGCTTATGTATGCTATTGTTTGTTTGCGATAGAACACCCGGAGTGTGAAGCTTGCTACTATGAATCTCTAGGATTTGCATATCATCGGCAAGGCAAGTAACACTTTGATCATACCCCTTTATCACCCAGTTTTTATGCATTAGTTTCAACCCTCACACATTGCATGAGTAGGATCTCTTAACATGTGGGTCTGGGAAGTAGATGATGAGGCAGAACCTATTACCTATTTTATTATCAAACCCATGGGAGTTACTTCTACGTTATGCTTATATTGCTATGCTATGCTCGTAGACATGGTTTGGGTTTGAGTGTATCCATGACAGATGTGAGTTGTTAATTAATGGTTCAACTTAAGGTGGCAACTTTAATACACATCGGGGTGGATTGCTTGTGGGCACCTGGAGAATCCAGCGTTGTCCAAGGATATCCCGGAGTACCCGTGTGATCATCCTACGGTCCGCCACCCAGGCTCAAAGGGATCATAAGATTATTCATGCTAGAAACTTCTGTGTGCAGCCACAAGCCATTATGGGCTCTGGCATAGTTGAGTATGTTGTGTGACCTCTTTAAGTGGTGGGCTAGCAGATGTAGGGCAAAGTAGGTGTAACGGTCCACCCAGAGTAAAGAGTTAATGCTTCCGAAAGACTGTGTCTCGGTCATCTGTTTCTCAAACACCATGTAGTGCGAGAAATCCAACGGAGGAGATCGAGTCTTGTGGGGAAAAATGCGCAAACCTCTGCAGAGTGTATAAACTAATCATGGTTAGCCGTGTCCCCGGTTATGGACATCTTGAGTATTTGGTACTTGAATTATTGATTTGATCTCATCACTCTAAATTAATTTGTTGGGATGTTAATGACTACTTTAATTGGGATTGAGTTGGAGGAACCTTCTCAATGATGTTTCAACTACCATGATAGTTAAATAAAATATATTCCTTTGTTGTGGGGGAAAATTGGATTTTCGCAAAAAACAATATAACCATATGCCTCCACCAGCCATATATGCATGTAGTGATAGCATTTATCTGTTCACTGTTCTCTTGTGTTACTTTGCCAGCATATTCCATGTGTTGACCCGTTCTCGGGCTGCAACGTATCGTGTTGCATACTTTTCAGACGACGAGTAAGATGCCGTAGGTCATTTGTCATGCACTCAGCTATGCCGTTGGAGTTGATGGACTCACTTTATCGTCCAAGTCGTCCGCTGTTATCGTAATTAGATGGCATTAAGCCATACTTATTGTAATAAGTTCTCTTTTGAGACATTCGATGTAATAAGTGTGTGATTGCTACTCTATTATAAATCCTTCGAAGTACTGTGTGTATCAGCATTACCGATCCAGGGATGACACTGAAGCACAGAGACTTGACCGTCTGAGGTCGGGTCGCTACAAGATGGTATCAGAGCACACGCTGAATGTAGGACACGACCACTAAGATGAGCCATAGATCACTCTTCTCTACTCATTTCTTACTCCTCTCCATTTTCTTCTCTTTAGGATGGCGGGCTCAAGGAACAAGTTTACACAGCCGGATGAAGACACCCCGTTTGGATGACACTTGAAGGAAGTCACTAAGTACCTAAACATCAGAATACCAAGCTTCACCGGGACCTACACCGCCACTTTACCAGAAGAGGAACATTGGTTGATTCAAGTTCAAGTTCCAGGAAGGACATTCACGCCAGTCACTGAACGCATAGAGTTTTCCTTTGACGCCCCAACCTAGAGTCTAGGCAACAGCATGGCAGCCCACATTGCCATGCGACGCATCAGCGATGTTTACCACAAGGAGCTTAAGGACACTATCTACCAGATATGTGGGTGCCGAGATGAGCAATGGGAGATGATCAGCACCAGGAAGGACAGGTCCATTGCAGCATTCATCCAGGAGTTAAATCATCACATTCGTCGCCAGGAGAACCAGATGTGTTCAAGCATGATAGATTTGAATAAGGCAATGACCAGGATCACAGAGCTAGAAGAGGAACTTAAGTCTACACACGATGGATATGAGAAGGAAATGATGATACTTGTGGAGAAGAATGACGACATGACAAGGAAGCTAGGAGTTTTCATGGGAGACCCTGCGCTAGGAGGTGAAGACGACGAACCTAAGGAGATTCATTCTGAAGACTACATCATCATCGACGACACCGACTCCGACCCCGGTAGTAGTGATGATTGAAGGAGATATGCCCTAGAGGCAATAATAAAGTTATTATTTTATTTCCTTATATCATGATAAATGTTTATTATTCATGCTAGAATTGTATTATCTGGAAACATAATACTTGTGTTAATACATAGACAAACTAAAACGTCACTAGTGTGCCTCTACTTAACTAGCTCGTTAATCAAAGATGGTTATGTTTCCTAACCATAGACATGTGTTGTCATTTGATTAACGGGATCAAATCATTAGGAGAATGATGTGATTGACATGACCCATTCCATTAGCTTAGCACCCGATCGTTTAGTATGTTTCTATTGCTTTCTTCATGACTTATACATGTTCCTATGACTATGAGATTATGCAACTCCCGTTTGCCGGAGGAATACTTTGTGTGCTACCAAACGTCACAACGTAACTGGGTGGTTATAAAGGAGCTCTACAGGTGTCTCCAAAGGTACATGTTGGGTTGGCGTATTTCGAGATTAGGATTTGTCACTCCGATTGTCGAAGAGGTATCTCTGGGCCCTCTTGGTAATGCACATCACATAAGCCTTGCAAGCATTGCAACTAATGAGTCAGTTGTGAGATGATGTATTACGAAACGAGTAAAGAGACTTGCCGGTAATGAGATTGAACTAGGTATTGAGATACCGACGATCGAATCTCGGGCAAGTAACATACCGATGACAAAGGGAACAAAGTATGTTGTTATGCGGTCTGACCGATAAAAGATCTTCGTAGAATATGTGGGAGCCAATATGAGCATCCAAGTTCCACTATTAGTTATTGACCGGAGACATGTATCGGTCATGTCTACATTGTTCTCAAACCCGTAGGGTCCGCACGCTTAACATTACGATGAGAGTTCATTATGAGTTTATATATTTTGATGTATCGAAGTTTGTTCAGAGTCCTGGATGTGATCACGGACATGACGAGGAGTCTCAAAATGTTCGAGACATAAAGATTGATATATTGGAAGCCTATGTTTGGACATCGGAAGTGTTACGGGTGAAATCGGCATTTTACCGGAGTACCGGGAGGTTACCGGAACCCCCCCCCCCCCCGGTAACCTAATGGGCCTTAATGGGCCTAGTGGAGGAAGAGGAGAGGAGGCCTAGGGGCTGCCGCGCGCCCCTCCCCCCCAAGTCCGAATTGGACAAGGAGGGGGGCAGCGCCCCCCCCCCCTTTCCTTTCTTCCCTCTCCTCCTTCCCCCCCAAGTCCTAATCCAACTAGGGAAAGGGGGGAGTCCTACTCCCGGTAGGAGTAGGACTCCTCCGGCGTGCCTCCTCCTAGAGCCGGTCGCACCCCCCCCTTGCTCCTTTATATACGGGGGCAGGGGGCACCCCTAGACACACAAGTTGATCTCCAAGATTGTTCTCTTAGCCATGTGCGGTGCCCCCTTCCACCATAGTCCTCGGTAATATTGTAGTGGTGCTTAGGCGAAGCCCTGCGACAGTAGAACATCAAGATCATCACCACGCCGTCATGCTGACGGATCTCTTCCCCGACACTTTGCTGGATCGAAGTCCGGGGATCGTCATCGAGCTGAACGTGTGCTAGAACTCGGAGGTGTCGTAGTTTCGGTGCTTGATCGATCGGGCCGTGAAGACGTACGACTACATCAACCGCGTTATCATAACGCTTCCGCTGTCGGTCTATGAGGGTACGTAGATTACACTCTCCCCTCTCGTTGCTATGCATCATCATGATCTTGCGTGTGCGTAGGCAAATTTTTGAAATTACTACGTTCCCCAACAGTGGCATCCGAGCCAGGTTTTATGTGTTGATGTTATATGCATGAGTAGAACACAAGCGAGTTGTGGGCGATATAAGTCATACTGCTTACCAGCATGTCATACTTTGGTTCGGCGGTATTGTTGGATGAAGCGGCCCGGACCGACATTACGCGTACGCTTACGCGAGACTGGTTCTACCGACGTGCTTTGCACATAGGTGGCTGGCGGGTGTCAGTTTCTCCAACTTTAGTTGAACCGAGTATGGCTACGCCCGGTCCTTGCGAAGGTTAAAACAGCACCAACTTGACAAACTATCGTTGTGGTTTTGATGCGTAGGTAAGATTGGTTCTTGCTTAAGCCCGTAGCAGCCACGTAAAACTTGCAACAACAAAGTAGAGGACGTCTAACTTGTTTTTGCAGGGTATGTTGTGATGTGATATGGTCAAGACATGATGCTAAATTTTATTGTATGAGATGATCATGTTGTGTAACCAAGTTATCGGCAACTGGCAAGAGCCATATGGTTGTCTCTTTATTGTATGCAATGCAATTGCGCTGTAATGCTTTACTTTATCACTAAGCGGTAGCGATAGTCGTGGAAGCATAAGATTGGTGAGACGACAACGATGCTACGATGATGATCAAGGTGTCGCACCGGTGACGATGGTGATCATGACGGTGCTTCGAAGATGGAGATCACAAGCACAAGACGATGACGGCCATATCATATCACTTATATTGATTGCATGTGATGTTTATCTTTTATGCATCTTATCTTGCTTTGATTGACGGTAGCATTTTAAGATGATCTCTCGCTAATTATCAAGAAGTGTTCTCCCTGAGTATGCACCGTTGCGAAAGTTCTTCGTGCTGAGACACCACGTGATGATCGGGTGTGATAGGCTCTACGTTCAAATACAACGGGTGCAAAACAGTTGCACACGCGGAATACTCAGGTTATACTTGACGAGCCAAGAATATACATATATGGCCTCGGAACACAGAGACCGAAAGGTCAAGCATGAATCATATAGTAGATATGATCAACATAGTGATGTTCACCAATGAAACTACTCCATCTCACGTGATGATCGGACATGCTTTAGTTGATTTGGATCACGTGATCACTTAGAGGATTAGAGGGATGTCTATCTAAGTGGGAGTTCTTTAGAAATATGATTAATTGAACTTAAATTTATCATGAACTTAGTACCTGATAGTATCTTGCTTGTTTATGTTTGATTGTAGATAGATGGCCCGTGCTGTTGTTCCATTGAATTTTAATGTGTTCCTTGAGAAAGCAAAGTTGAAAGATGATGGTAGCAATTACACGGACTGGGTCCGTAACTTGAGGATTATCCTCATTGCTGCACAGAAGAATTACGTCATGGAAGCACCGCTGGGTGCCAGGCCTGCTGCTGGAGAAACATCAGATGTTATGAACGTCTGGCAGAGCAAAGCTGATGACTACTCGATAGTTCAGTGTGCCATGCTTTACGGCTTAGAATTGGGACTTCAACGACGTTTTGAACGTCATGGAGCATATGAGATGTTCCAGGAGTTGAAGTTAATATTTCAAGCAAATGCCTGGATTGAGAGATATGAAGTCTCCAATAAGTTATATAGCTGCAAGATGGAGGAGAACAGTTATGTCAGTGAGCATATACTCAAAATGTCTGGGTATAATAATCACTTGATTCAATTGGGAGTTAATCTTCCAGATGATTGCGTCATTGACAGAATTCTCCAATCACTTCCACCTAGCTACAAGAGCTTCATGATGAACTATAATATGCAAGGGATGAATAAGACTATTCCCGAGCTCTTCGCAATGCTGAAAGCTGCGGAGGTAGAAATCAAGAAGGAGCATCAAGTGTTGATGGTCAGCAAGACCACTAGTTTCAAGAAAAAGGGCAAAAGGAAGAAGAAGGGGAACTTCAAAAAGAATAGCAAACAAGTTGCTACTCAGGAGAAGAAACCCAAATCTGGACCTAAGCCTGAAACTGAGTGCTTCTACTGCAAGCAGACTGGTCACTGGAAGCGGAACTGCCCCAAGTATTTGGCGGATAAGAAGGATGGCAAGGTGAACAAAGGTATATACGATATACATGTTATTGATGTGTACCTTACTAATGCTCGCAGTAGCACCTGGGTATTTGATACTGGTTCTGTTGCTATTATTTGCAACTCGAAACAGGGACTACGGATTAAGCGAAGATTGGCTAAGGACGAGGTGACGATGCGCGTGGGAAATGGTTCCAAAGTCGATGTGATCACGGTCGGCACGCTACCTCTACATCTACCTTCGGGATTATTATTAAACCTAAATAATTGTTATTTGGTGCCAGCGTTGAGCATGAACATTATATCTGGATCTTGTTTGATGCGAGACGGTTATTCATTTAAATCAGAGAATAATGGTTGTTCTATTTATATGAGCAATATCTTTTATGGTCATGCACCCTTGAAGAGTGGTCTATTCTTATTAAATCTCGATAGTAGTAACACACATATTCATAATGTTGAAGCCAAAAGATGCAGAGTTGATAATGATAGTGCAAATTATTTGTGGCACTGCCGTTTAGGTCATATCGGTGTAAAGCGCATGAAGAAACTCCATACTGATGGACTTTTGGAACCACTTGATTATGAATCACTTGGTACTTGCGAACCGTGCCATATGGGCAAGATGACAAAAACACCGTTCTCTGGTACTATGGAGAGAGCAACAGATTTGTTCGAAATCATACATACAGATGTATGTGGTCCGATGAATGTTGAGGCTCGTGGCGGATATCATTATTTTCTCACCTTCACATATGAGTTAAGCAGATATGGGTATATCTACTTAATGAAACATAAGTCTGAAACATTTGAAAAGTTCAAAGAATTTCAGAGTGAAGTTGAAAATCATCGTAACAAGAAAATAAAATTCCTACGATCTGATCGTGGAGGAGAATATTTGAGTTATGAGTTTGGTGTACATTTGAAACAATGCGGAATAGTTTCGCAACTCACGCCACCCGGAACACCACAGCGTAATGGTGTGTCCGAACGTCGTAATCATACTTTACTAGATATGGTGCGATCTATGATGTCTCTTACTGATTTACCGCTATCGTTTTGGGGTTATGCTTTAGAGACGGCCGCATTCACGTTAAATAGGGCACCATCAAAATCCGTTGAGACGACGCCTTATGAACTGTGGTTTGGCAAGAAACCAAAGTTGTCGTTTCTGAAAGTTTGGGGCTGCGATGCTTATGTGAAAAAGCTTCAACCTGATAAGCTCGAACCCAAATCGGACAAATGTGTCTTCATAGGATATCCAAAGGAAACTATTGGATATACCTTCTATCACAGATCCGAAGGCAAGACTTTTGTTGCTAAATTCGGAAACTTTCTAGAGAAGGAGTTTCTCTCAAAAGAAGTGAGTGGGAGGAAAGTAGAACTTGATGAGGTAACTGTACCTGCTCCCTTATTGGAAAGTAGTACATCACAGAAACCAGTTTCTGTGACACCTACACCAATTAGTGAGGAAGCTAATGATGATGATCATGAAACTTCAGAACAAGATACAACTGAACCTCGTAGATCAACCAGAGTAAGATCCGCACTAGAGTGGTACGGTAATCCTGTTCTGGAAGTCATGCTACTAGATCATGATGAACCTACGAACTATGAAGAAGCGATGGTGAGCCCAGATTCTGCAAAATGGATTGAAGCCATGAAATCTAAGATGGGATCCATGTATGAGAACAAAGTGTGGACTTTGGTTGACTTGCCCAATGATCGCCAAGCAATTGAAAATAAATGGATCTTCAAAAAGAAGACTGACGCTGACGGTAATGTTACTATCTACAAAGCTCGACTTGTCGCAAAAGGTTTTCGACAAGTTCAAGGGATTGACTACGATGAGACCTTCTCACCCATAGCGATTCTTAAGTCTGTCCGAATCATGTTAGCAATTGCCGCATTTTATGATTATGAAATTTGGCAGATGGATATCAAAACTGCATTCCTGAATGGATTTCTGGAAGAAGAGTTGTATATGATGCAGCCGGAAGGTTTTGTCGATCCAAAGGGAGATAACAAAGTGTGCAAGCTCCAGCGATCCATTTATGGACTGGTGCAAGCCTCTCGGAGTTGGAATAGACGCTTTGATAGTGTGATCAAAGCATTTGGTTTTATACAGACTTTGGAGAAGCCTGTATTTACAGGAAAGTGAGTGGGAGCTCTATAGCATTTCTGATATTATATGTAGATGACATATTACTAATCGAAAATGATATAGAATTTCTGGATAGCATAAAGGGATACTTGAATAAGAGTTTTTCAATGAAAGACCTCGGTGAAGCTGCTTACATATTGGGCATTAAGATCTATAGAGATAGATCAAAACGCTTAATTGGAATTTCACAAAGCACATACCTTGAAATTTTTTTGAAGAAATTCAAAATAGATCAAGCAAAGAAAGGATTTTTGCCTGTGTTACAAGGTGTGAAATTGAGTAAGACTCAATGCCCGACCAATGCAGAAGATAGAGAGAAAATGAAAGATGTTCCCTCTGCTTTAGCCATAGGCTCTATCATGTATACAATGCTGTGTACCAGACCTGATGTGTGTCTTGCTATAAGTCTAGCAGGGAGGTACCAAAGTAATCCAGGAGTGGATCACTGGACAGCGGTCAAAAACATCCTGAAATACCTGAAAAGGACTAAGGATATGTTTCTCGTATATGGAGGTGACAAAGAGCTCATCGTAAATGGTTACGTTGATGCAAGCTTTGACACTGATCCGGATGATTCTAAATCGCAAACCGGATACGTGTTTACATTAAACGGTGGAGCTGTCAGTTGGTGCAGTTCTAAACAAAGCGTTGTGGCGGGATCTACATGTGAAGCGGAGTACATAGCTGCTTCGAAAGCAGCAAATGAAGGAGTCTGGATGAAGGAGTTCATGCCCGATCTAGGTGTCATACCTAGTACATCGGGTCCAATGAAAATCTTTTGTGACAATACTGGTGCAATTGCCTTGGCAAAGGATTCCATATTTCACAAGAGAACCAAGCACATCAAGAGACGCTTCAATTCCATCCGGGATCTAGTCCAGGTGGGAGACATAGAGATTTGCAAGATACATACGGATCTGAATGTTGCAGACCCGTTGACTAAGCCTCTTCCACGAGCAAAACATGATCAGCACCAAAGCTCCATGGGTGTTAGAATCATTACTGTGTAATCTAGATTATTGACTCTAGTGCAAGTGGGAGACTGAAGGAAATATGCCCTAGAGGCAATAATAAAGTTATTATTTTATTTCCTTATATCATGATAAATGTTTATTATTCATGCTAGAATTGTATTCTCCGGAAACATAATACTTGTGTGAATACATAGACAAACTAAAACATCACTAGTGTGCCTCTACTTGACTAGCTCGTTAATCAAAGATGGTTATGTTTCCTAACCATAGACATGTGTTGTCATTTGATTAACGGGATCACATCATTAGGAGAATGATGTGATTGACATGACCCATTCCATTAGCTTAGCACCCGATCGTTTAGTATGTTGCTATTGCTTTCTTCATGACTTATACATGTTCCTATGACTATGAGATTATGCAACTCCCATTTGCCGGAGGAACACTTTGTGTGCTACGAAACGTCACAACGTAACTGGGTGATTATAAAGGAGCTCTACAGGTGTCTCCAAAGGTACATGTTAGGTTGGCGTATTTCGAGATTAGGATTTGTCACTCCAATTATCGGAGAGGTATCTCTGGGCCCTCTCGGTAATGCACATCACATAAGCCTTGCAAGCATTGCAACTAATGAGTTAGTTGCGAGATGATGTATTACGAAACGAGTAAAGAGACTTGCCGGTAACGAGATTGAACTAGGTATGAGATACCGACGATCGAATCTCGGGCAAGTAACATACCGATGATAAAGGGAACAAAGTATGTTGTTATGCGGTCTGACCAATAAAAGATCTTCGTAGAATATGTGGGAGCCAATATGAGTATCCAGGTTCCGCTATTGGTTATTGACCGGAGACATGTCTCGGTCATGTCTACATTGTTCTCGAACCCGTAGGGTCCGCACGCTTAACGTTACGATGACAGTTTCATTATGAGTTTATATATTTTGATGTACCAAAGTTTGTTTGGAGTCCCGGATGTGATCACGGACATGAAGAGGAGTCTCGAAATGTTTGAGACATAAAGATTGATATATTGGAAGCCTATGTTTGGACATTGGAAGTGTTCCGGGTGAAATCGGCATTTTACCGGAGTACCGGGAGGTTACCGGAACCCCCCCCCCCCCCGGTAACCTAATGGGCCTTAATGGGCCTAGTGGAGGAAGAGGAGAGGAGGCCTAGGGGCTGCCGCGCGCCCCTCCCCCCCCAAGTCCGAATTGGACAAGGAGGGGGGGCAGCGCCCCCCTTTCCTTTCTTCCCTCTCCTCCTTCCCCTCAAGTCCTAATCCAACTAGGGAAAGGGGGGAGTCCTACTCCCGGTAGGAGTAGGACTCCTCCGGCGCGCCTCCTCCTAGAGCCGGCCGCACCTCCCCTGCTCCTTTATATACGGGGGCAGGGGGCACCCCTAGACACACAAGTTGATCTCCAAGATCGTTCTCTTAGCCGTGTGCGGTGCCCCCTTCCACCATAGTCCTCGATAATATTGTAGTGGTGCTTAGGCGAAGCCCTGCGACGGTAGAACATCAAGATCGTCACCACGCCGTTGTGCTGACAGAACTCTTCCCCGACACTTTGCTGGATCGGAGTCCGGGGATCATCATCGAGCTGAACGTGTGCTAGAACTCGGAGGTGCTGTAGTTTCGGTGCTTGATCGATCGGGCCGTGAAGACGTACGACTACATCAACCGCGTTATCATAACGCTTCCGCTGTCGGTCTACGAGGGTACGTAGATTACACTCTCCCCTCTCGTTGCTATGCATCACCATGATCTTGCGTGTGCGTAGGAATTTTTTTGAAATTACTACGTTCCCTAGCAATGATGACTATGAAGACGAAGCTGGAGCGGATATCATGGAGTCTTCCACCGATCAAAATTTCTAGTAGACCACCATATGATCAGTAGTGTTCCCCCATGTAAATATTAGTACTCCGAGCACTGTAACGATAGTTAGATCGATTGTATGCCCTTGCTTGATTGATTGAGTGATATGATAGGATTGTTTTTGTCTCATGTGCATATGGGTAGTGCTTTCTCATTAGACCTCATTCTATTATAATCTCTCCCCTCTAAACCATCAGATGCCTCCGAGACGTGACCCCGGATTTGCTTTCCCACCGGAGCTCACTCAGTTGATCCAGCAGCAGAATACACTGATGCAGTTGCTAGTACAGAATCAGGGGAACAACAACAACATCCCTCCGCCACCACCACCAGTTGACAAGTTAGCCCATTTTCTGAGGTTACAACCACCGGTGTTTTCCAGTAGCACCGAGCCCATAGTTGCTGATGACTGGCTATGTAGGATCGGAAGGGAGTTAACCACTGCCGGTTGCACAGATGCTGAGAAGGTGCGTTTTGCCGCACACCAACTGGATGGACCCGCAGCCGCATGGTGGGAGAATTACACAGCCACTTTTTCCGTAGCCAATGTCACTTGGGAGCAGTTTCAGCAAGCTTTCCACACATCCCATGTCTCAACTGGAGCTATGAGCATGAAGAAGTGTGAGTTTCGCAACTTCCGCTAGGGGAATCGTACTGTAGGCCAGCACGTGGACGAGTTTAGTAAGTTATCCACTATGCCCCAGATGATGTGGCCACGATGCCGCGAAGCAGGAGAAGTTTATGGAAGGGTTGAATGATGAGATGAGCCTGTAGTTGATGTTGGCAACATTGAACAACTACCAGGAGTTGGTAGATAAGGCTCTTATGATTGAAGGGAGGCAACATCAGATTGAGAGCCGCAAGAGGAAGTATGGACAAGGGAGGTACAATTCAGGAGCTCAGCAGAAACCCCGTGGAGGAATTCCACATAACCATCATGGCCCTAGGAATGGAAATGGGAATGGAGCAGGCAACAATCAGAACCGCCCTAACCCAGCAACGCCCACCAAGAAGGACCTGAGTCACATTACTTGTTTCAAGTGCGGGAACACTAGACACTACGCCACCAAGTGTTCTGAAGCAAAGATTGGGAATGGCAATGGAAACTCTAGGAAGAAGCCCAGCCCATTCAACAAGGGACAGGTGAACCACGTGAACATGGAGGAGGTTGAAGAGTAGCCTGATGCAGTTATCGGTAAGTTTTTGGTTAAGTCATCTACCGCAATAGTTATTTTTGATACTGGTGCATCACATTCATACATTTCAAGGGGATTCGTGGATAAATATAAGTTTCCCACCAATGTACTTAGGACACCCATGTTAGTAAGCTCACTAGGAGCGGAGTATATGGCTAGTCAGGGATATTTTCATATGCCATTAACCATAGGTAGACATGTTTTCCCCTCAGACTTGATAATTTTGGAATCCCAAGGATTGGATGTGATACTCGGTATGGATTGGCTACCAATGTATGGATGAAACATCGATTGCGCCAGTAATTCAATTTTACTCACCACCCCGGAGGGAAAAAGGATCAAGTATGTATCCCGGCATACTCCTAAGAGTACCCACGCAAATTCTCTCACGGGAGTTGTTCAAGAAGAAGTGCCTGTAGTGAAGGATTACCCGGATGTATTTCCAGAGGAATTACCAGGCATGCCCCTGGATCGAGACATTGAGTTTTTGATAGAGTTATTGCCAGGCACTGGACCGATATTGAAGAGACCGTACCGGATGCCCGCAAATGATCCGGAGGAGATTAAGAAGCAGATCAAGGAGTTATTGGAGAAAGGTTATATTTGACGAAGTTCATCACCATGGGGAGCCCCAGTGCTCTTGGTTGAGAAGAAGGATAAGTATCTGAGAATGGTGGTTGATTATCGGGCATTGAATGAAGTAACAATCAAGAACAAGTACCCACTGCCTATGATCAATGATCTGTTTGACCAGCTGCAAGGAGCTAAAGTGTTTTCGAAGATCGACCCGCGATCAGGATACCACCAGCTGAAGATTCGAGAAATGGATATACCTAAGACAGCTTTCACCACAAGGTATGGGCTATATGAGTATACGATTATGTCATTTGGATTGACTAACGCCCCTGCCTATTTCATGAGTATGATGAATAAGGTGTTCATGGAATTCTTGGATAAGTTTGTTGTGGTGTTCATTAATGATATGTTGGTATACTCAAAGGATGAAGAGGAACACAAGGAGCATTTGCGTTTGGTTCTTGAGAAGCTCAGGGAACATCACTTATATGCCAAGTTTAGCAAATGTGAGTTTTGGTTGAAGGAAGTTGGATTTATTGGACATGTTATATCAGGAGAAGGTATAGCAGTGGACCCTACCAAGGTTAAATCAGTTACTGAGTGGTTGGCACCCACCTTAGTTGGAGAGATCCGCAGTTTTCTTGGACTCGCAGGATACTATCGGAGATTCATTGAGAATTTTTCCAAGATTGCGAAGCCCATGAAAGCGTTGCTAAAGAAGGACACCAAGTTCCATTGGACTGAAGAATGTGAAGCAAGTTTCCAGGAGTTGAAGAAACGTTTGACTACGGCCCCAGTGCTGATTCTGCCGGATATACGCAAGGATTTCCAAGTGTATTGCGACGCTTCTCGCTTAGGACCTGGAGGAGTACTTATGCAAGACGGAAGAGTTGTTTCATATGCCTCACGACAACTTCGACCGCATGAGTTAAATTATGCCACACATGACTTGGAGTTGGCAGCGGCAATGCATGCACTCAAGACCTAGAGACATTTTCTTATTGGGAACCATTGTGATGTGTACACCGATCATAAGAGTTTGAAGTACATTTTCACACAGAAGGAGTTGAACCTCAGGCAAAGGAGATGGTTGGAGCTTATAAAGGATTACGATATGAAGTTGCACTATCATCCAGGCAAGGCCAATGTCATAGCAGACGCTTTGAGCCGGAAAAGTTATGCCAATACCTTAGTAGCAGGAGGTTTGCCAAGGGAGTTAGCAGAAGATCTCAGGGAGCTTCGTTTAGAGATTGTTCCTAAAGGTTTTGTTACAACCATGGAAGTTCAGTCGACATTGTTGGGAAAGATTCGAGAAGCTCAGAAGGATGACAAAGAAATTGCCGAGATAAAGGAGAAGATGGCTGAAGGCGAAGCCAAAGGTTTTCGTGAGGATGAGCACGATACCCTGTGGTTTGAGGACCGTATATTTGTGCCCAATAATGCAGAGATCAGGAAGTTGATATTATAGGAAGCTCATGACTCACCATACTCGATACACCCCGGAAACACCAAGATGTATTTGGATTTGAAGGAGCGTTTCTGGTGGACCGGAATGAAGAAGGATATTGCCGAGTATGTAGCCGTATGTGATGGATGTCATAGAGTTAAGGCAGAATGTCAGAAGCCGGCAGGATTACTACAGCCTATGCCGATACCCAAATGGAAGTGGGATAAGCTTGGCATGGATTTCATCACCGGATTACCCAGGACCCGATCGGGATATGATTCTATCTGGGTAGTAGTGGACCATTTGACCAAAGTCGCTCACTTTATCCCCGTGAAGACCACCTATACACGCGCGAAGTTGGCCAAGATATATATGACCAGGATCGTATGTCTGCATGGAGTTCCGAGGACCATCGTATCAGACAGAGGGACGCAGTTTACCTCAAAGTTTTGGCACCAGCTGCACCAAATTTGGGAACCAGGCTAGAGTTCGGTACCGCATTTCATCCACAGATAGATGGACAGGCTGAGAGAGTAAATCAGATTCTAGAGGACATGTTGAGAGGTTGTGCGCTAGACTATGGGTCTAGTTGGGATGACAACTTGCCCTACGCGGAGTTCTCATACAACAATAGCTACCAGGCCAGTTTGAAGATGGCACCGTTCGAAGACCTGTATGGATGAAGGTGCAGAACACCGTTAATGTGGGATGAAGTTGGAGACCGTCAATTGTTTGGACCAGATTTGATTAAGGAGTCCGAAGAGAAGGTTAAACTGATTCGAGATAGACTAAAGGTAGCTCAGTCTAGAGAGAAGAGTTATGCAGACTCAAAAGACAAGGAGGTAGTCTATGAAATCGGAGACAGAGCATATCTGCGAGTGTCACCTCTGCGAGGAGTTAAATGTTTTGGAGTTAAGGGAAAGTTAGCCCCGAGATTTGTAGGACCGTACCATGTCTTGGAACGCATGGGAAAGGTTGCCTACAAGTTGGAATTACCCGGAGGATTGTGAGGAGTTCATGATGTGTTTCACGTTTCCCAGTTGAAGAAGTGCCATGCAGAGATGGCCAATATCCCTCTGAGAGATACGGTGCCCCTGGAAGCAATTCAGCTGGATAATGATTTGACATATGAGGAGAAACCTGTAAAGATTCTCGAGTTTGCCGGCCGAGTTACTCGCAGCAAGGTTATCAAGTTTTGCAAAGTTCAGTGGAGTCACCATACCGAGGATGAAGCCACCTGGGAACGAGAGGATGATCTATGCAAGGACCACCCACACCTATTTTCTAGCCAACCTGAATCTCGAGGACGAGATTCATCTTAAGGGGGGTAGGTTTGTAACATCCCAAATTTTCAATTTGGAATGTTATACATAAGTCATTCATGCATATCATATTTTATTGCATTTTGCTTTGCGATCCTCGAAATTCTAAGCAACTCAAGGACCTACAGAGAGAGTTGGGAACTTCGTTATTTTCATATTTGAGTTTTCTCAAATTTTGAAAATAGGATCATTTGGTTTTAATTATTTTCTTCCCTAAAAATATTTCATATTAAAATATATGAGAGGAGAGAATGTGACTTCTCCAAAATAAATGAAATATTAAAGGAAAAATATTAAAATCAAATAAGTTATTTTATTTGGGTTTTATTGCGATTTTATTTGAATTAGGAAAAAAATGCGTTTTTTCAAAATTGCATTAGAGGTCTAAATAAATGTTCACTTTGTCCGCAATATTATTAGAGGACAGTGAAAATTTATTTCAGGATTTTCAGAGTCCGTTTAGTATTTCTTTTATTTGTTTCTCTACGGCAGGATTTATTTAAAAAAAGGTAACCGACCTACCGGGCCGTGTCCGACCTGGACACTTCACCCGGCCGGCCTTATAAGCCGCGCCCCCACGACCCCGAGGCCCAGCAAGCCGCCAGCCCCACCCAAAACCCTAAGCCGCCGCCGCCGCGCCTTGCCGTTGCCGCCGCTCCGCCGCGCCGCCCTCCGCCACCGCCGCTGCAGCGCCGCACCGTCGCGCGTCGCCTTTCCGCCGTCCCACCGCCCCCGGTTTTCACAAGAAAACCGTTTCAGTTTTTTTTCAAAACCCTAGTTCGTTTTTTTAGATCGGTTTTTCTCGGTTTAGTTAAATCGTGGACATTCGTCTGTACGTTCATTTTAACGAATGATGTTCACTTGTTAGCCGCAGACAGCGAACGTTCGTTCGTTAGCCTGTTCGTCAGTTTTCTTTTTCCAGGGTTTTCCGGGATTATTTTCGATCGCGATTTCTGCCCTAATCTTTGTTCTAGTTTATCTTTTCGCTCGTTTATCCGAATCAGGTGAAACAAGCATTTAGATCTTCGTCTTGAAGCCCTCTTTCCGTTTAACCAACTTGAACAAGATTTTGGTATAGTAAATTTTGACTTTAGTCCAGATTAGTAATCGGATCTTGTTTCTTTCGTAGTTTGAGTTTTGTTGCTCCGTTTGATTCGATTCTTTTTGCAAACAGGAGTTCTTCAGTTGAACTTTCTGGTTAGACCTTCTTATTTGAGTTTTCCCCATGCATCTTTGCTTGATTGCTTATGTATGCTATTGTTTGTTTGCGATAGAACACCCGAAGTGTGAAGCGTGCTACTACGAGTCTCTAGGATTTGCAGATCATCAGCAAGGCAAGTAACACTTTGATCATACCCCTTTATCACCCAATTTTTATGCATTAGTTTCAACCCTCGCACATTGCATGAGTAGGATCTCTTAACATGTGGGTCTGGGAAGTAGATGATGAGGTGGAACCTATTACCTGTTTTATTATCAAACCCATGGGAGTTACTTCTACGTTATGCTTATATTGCTATGCTATGCTCGTAGACGTGGTTTGGGTTTGAGTGTATCCATGACAGATGTGAGTTGTTAACTAATGGTTCAACTTAAGGTGGCAACTTTAATACACATCGGGGTGGATTGCTTGTGGGCACCTGGAGAATCCAGCATTGTCCAAGGATATCCCGAAGTACCCGTGTGATCATCCTACGGTCCGCCACCCAGGCTCAAAGGGATCATAAGATTATTCATGCTAGAAACTTCCGTGTGCAGCCACAAGCCATTATGGGCTCTGGCATAGTTGAGTATGTTGTGTGACCTCTTTCAGTGGTGGGCTAGCAGATGTAGGGCAAAGTAGGTGTAACGGTCCACCCAGAGTAAAGAGTTAATGCTTCTGAAAGACTGTGTCTCGGTCATCCGTTTCTCAAACACCATGTAGTGCGAGAAATCCAACGGAGGAGATCGAGTCTTGTGGAGAAAAGTGCGCAAACCTCTGCAGAGTGTATAAACTAATCATGGTTAGGCGTGTCCCCGGTTATGGACATCTTGAGTATCTGGTACTTGAATTATTGATTTGATCTCATCACTCTAAATTAATTTGTTGGGATGTTAATAACTACTTTAATTGGGATTGAGTTGGAGGAACCTTCTCAATGATGTTTCAACTACCATGATAGTTAAATAAAATATATTCCTTTGTTGTGGGGGAAAATTGGCTTTTCGCAAAAAACAATATAACCATAGAGCCTCCACCAGCCATATATGCATGTAGTGATAGCATTTATCTGTTCATTATTCTCTTGTGTTACTTTGCCAGCATATTCCATGTGCTGACCCGTTCTCGGGCTGCAACGTATCATGTTGCAGACTTTTCGGACGACGAGTAAGATGCCGTAGGTCATTTGTCATGCACTCAGCTATGCCGTTGGAGTTGATGGACTCACTTTATATTCCAAGTCATCCGCTATTATCGTAATTAGATGGCATTAAGCCATACTTATTGTAATAAGTTCTCTTTTGAGACATTCGATGTAATAAGTGTGTGATTGCTACTTTGTTATAAATCCTTCGAAGTACTGTGTGTATCAGCATTACCGATCCAGGGATGACACTGAAGCACAGAGACTTGACCGTCTGAGGTCAGGTCGCTACAAGATGGTATCAGATCACACGCTGAATGTAGGACACGACCACTAAGATGAGCCATAGATCACTCTTCTCTACTCATTTCTTACTCCTCTCCATTTTCTACTCTTTAGGATGGCGGACTCAAGGAACAAGTTTACACAGCCGGATGAAGACACCTCGTTTGGACGACACTTGAAGGAAGTCACTAAGTACATGAACATCGGAATACCAAGCTTCACCAGGACCTACACTGCCACTTTACCAGAAGAGGAACATTGGTTGATTCGAGTTCAAGTTCCAGGAAGGACATTGACGCTAGTCACTGAACCCATAGAGTTTTCCTTTGACGCCCCAACCTAGAGTCTAGGCAAGAGCATGGCAGCCCATATTGCCATGGGACGCATCGGCGAAGTTTACCACAAGGAGCTTAAGGACACTATCTACCAGATATGTGGGCGCCGAGATGAGCAATGGGAGATTATCAGCACCAGGAAGGACAGGTCCATTGCAGCATTCATCCAGGAGTTAAATCATCACATTCGTCGCCAGGAGAACCAGATGTGCGCAAGCATGATAGATTTGAAGAAGGTGATGACCAGGATCACAGAGCTAGAAGAGGAGCTTAAGTCTACACGCGATGGATATGAGAAGCAAATGACGATAGTTGTGGAGAAGAATGACGACATGACAAGGAAGCTAGGAGTTTTCATGGGAGACCCCGCACCAGGAGGTGAAGACAACGAACCTAAGGAGATTCGTTCTGAAGACTACATCATCATCGACGACACCGACTCCGACCCCGGTAGTAGTGATGATGACTATGAAGATGAAGCTGGAGCAGATATCATGGAGTCTTCCACCAATCAAAATTTCTAGTAGACCGCCATATGATCAGTAGTGTTCCCCCATGTAAATATTAGTACTCCGAGCACTCTAACGATAGTTAGATCGATTGTATGCCCTTGCTTGATTGATTGAGTGATATGATATGATTGTGTTTATCTCATGTGCATATGGGTAGTGCTTTCTCATTAGACCTCATTCTATTCTAATCTCTCCCCTCTAAACCATCAGATGCCTCCGAGATGTGACCCCGGATTTGCTTTCCCACCGGAGCTCACTCAGTTGATCCAGCAGCAGAATACACTGATGCAGTTGCTAGTACAGAATCAGGGCAACAACAACAACAACAACCCTCCGCCACCACCACCAGTTGACAAGTTAGCCCATTTTCTGAGGTTACAACCACCGGTGTTTTCCAGTAGCACCGAGCCCATAGTTGCTGATGACTGGCTATGTAGGATCGGAAGGGAGTTAACCACTGCCGATTGCACAGATGCTAAGAAGGTGCGTTTTGCCGCACACCAACTGGATGGACCCGCAGCCGCATGGTGGGAGAATTACACAACCACTTTTCCCATAGCCAATATCACTTGGGAGCAGTTTCAACAAGCTTTCCACATAGCCCATGTCTCAACTAGAGCTATGAGCATGAAGAAGTGTGAGTTTCGCAACTTGCGCCAGGGGAATCGTACTATAGGCCAGCACGTGGAGGAGTTTAGTAAGTTATCCGCTATGCCCCAGATGATGTGGCCACGATGCCGCGAAGCAGGAGAAGTTTATGGAAGGGTTGAATGATGAGATGAGCATGCAGTTGATGGTGGCAACATTCAACAACTACCAGGAGTTGGTAGATAAGGCTCTTATGATTGAAAGGAGGCAACAACAGATTGAGAGCCGCAAGAGGAAGTATGGACAAGGGAGGTACAATTCAGGAGCTCAGCAGAAACCCCGTCTCACCCCGAACCCGGAAGGATTTACCCATAACCATGGAGACCATAACCATAATGGAGGAATTCCGCATAACCATCATGGCCCTAAGAATGGAAATGGGAATGGAGCAGGCAGCAATCAGAACCGCTCTAACCCATCAACGCCCACCAAGGACCTGAGTCACATTACTTGTTTCAAGTGCGGGAACACTGGACACTACGCCACCGAGTGTTCTGAAGCAAAGAATGGGAATGGAAATGGAAAAGTGCGCAAAATTCCATGTGCTGACCCGTTATGGACATCTTGAGTATCTGGTACTTGAATTATTGATTTGATCTCATCACTCTAAATTAATTTGTTGGGATGTTAATGACTACTTTAATTGGGATTGAGTTGGAGGAACCTTCTCAATGATGTTTCAACTACCATGATAGTTAAGTAAAATATATTCCTTTGTTGTAGGGAAAAATTGGCTTTTCGCAAAAAAAAATATAACCATAGAGCCTCCACCAGCCGTATATGCATGTAATGATAGCATTTATCTGTTCATTATTCTCTTGTGTTACTTTGCCAGCATATTCCATGTGCTGACCCATTCTCGGGCTGCAACATATCATGTTGCAGACTTTTCAGACGACGAGTAAGATGTCGTAGGTCGTTTGTGATGCACTCAGCTATGCCGTTGGAGTTGATGGACTCACATTATCTTCCAAGTCTTCCGCTGTTATTTTAATTAGAGGGCCTTAAGCCATACTTATTGTAATAAGTTCTCTTTTGAGACATTCGGTGTAATAAGTGTGTGATTGCTACTCTGTTATTAATCCTTCGAAGTACTGTGTGTGTGTCAGCATTACCGATCCAGGGATGACACTGAAGCACAGAGACTTGACCGTCTGAGGTCGGGTCGCTACAGTGTAGGTTTTTTCAGAGTTAAGCAGGCTGCTCGTTTGTTATTCTGTAACAACTTGGCGGTTACTGACGGCACTGAAGTTGACTGGGATGACATCCACAAGTTCCTACACTTTATTGATCATCTTGAGGTCCTTGTGGGGCGTTTCAATGGTGTAAGGCCACATGGGATATGTGTGCCACTGCTGCACTCGTTGAATAGGTACAACTGTGTCGAGAAACTTATGGTACGACCTGTTTTGTGTTATATATGTTGTTCATAAACTATTGCTTATACACAGTTTTATAGTTATGATCTTCTTGAAACAGAAACTGCCCAGTTCTATTGTTCCTATACAGATGCCTGACCATGGTCGGGTCAGACCTGCTCTTGGTCACAACATGATGTTTATGTCGACCTACTCCATTCCCCATGCAGGTGAAAAGATACTTATTCATGGGTGGTCTCAAATAATGAAGGCCCATCCATCTTGGAGAATAGGACAGAAGATTATGTTCCTGCTTTTCCATGGCTGTAAAGACAATATCCTATTTATTGACCACATTGCGAGATGAAGCCGCTTTCAGAATGTTGTGGATGCGCGGAGTGGCGCCTGGGCCTTGTCCTGGGCTTGGCGGCCTCACCCTTGGTTAACTGTAGGCAAAGTAGCATTGTTCGAGGCATGCTTTGTACGGTTGAACCTGTATAAGTACTCATACTACTTTCAACTATGGTTGTTAAGTGCCCCTGCTGGTTTTAGTTAAGGTTGTTAAGTACTCCAGCTGCTTTTATAGTCTGTCGTGTTTCTTCAGTCTTGTCTTTCTCCAGCCGCCAAAACCAAACTAGCGCAGGCGGGGCCGCCTTCTTCTGCCTCCCACGGTTGGCTGCACCTCAGCGCACGCATCGCCGCCCCACCGTCTCCTAAATCGTTAACGCCGACATCCAAGGCCTCGCCGTCGTCCTCCGCGCGCTTTGGTGCGTTCGCCGCGGCGCCGCCCTCTCGCGTTGTCAACATGGTCAATAAACAACAGAAATCGGTAGAAGTACATGGAGAGGATGACAGTAGGGGCCCACCATGTCAGCGTATGGAAAAATAAAATGCTTCCTCCTAGTGTTTTCCTGACATCTGGGACCCACGATATTGTGAGCGTATAGAATAGCACAAGATCGGCTGACACCTGGGATGTAGCTCCTCGAGCTGTATTTTTTGTTATTGTTGAGATGGAGTAGGGTTTGAACTGGGCTGTGGCCCGTCTAACCCAGGCTTATATTTTATGTTCACCATGTGACCAGCCCAGCTATTTTTTCTTTGTGAAAATGAGTCTAGTTTATTTTTTCTGAAGAATACCCAATCCAGGCCTACTTATTTTTCTATGCCCTGATGGGCTGCAACTCTTTCAAGATGCCTGCAAATCTTGAAAGTAATATGAAATGGGTTGTAAGTATAAAAACAGATGACAAATTGGCAATTACTTTATAATTTCTAAATTTTTTCACATTTTCAAATTCCTATTTTACTAGGCATTAACCTAATTTAAATATATCTTCAAACTACTTTAAATCTAGCTCGACATTTTGGTATTAAAAATAGTTTGGAACCCACAGAAATATGCGGAATTGGTCCTGGCCAACCAAAAAAAGGACCGCAATAAATTGCATAAGAAGTCGCAATGAACTATATATAAATTATTAAAAAAGAGGGAATGGTCTGACTTGTGGGCCTATTAAGTTGACGCGTATGCAAGATTTTTTTAGTTATTATATACGCCAACAAACGATTCTAGCAGACGTAACCGTTGGATGTCAATCCAACGGCCGTCGTGTTTCTTCAATCTCCGATCTTCTTGCTCCAGCTGCCAAATCCAGCGCCGGCGGGACCGCCTACTCCCGCCTCCCATGGTCGGTTGTGCTGCCGGGCAGGCCTCACCGCCCCATCATATACTCGCATCCCTGGCCTGTCTATCCCTCTACTCACACACACCTCCTGTTATTTTCTGGCGACGGTAGCCGAACCAGTCAACCATCATACTCTCCACCGCGTGGGCAGCCACTGCCGTGTCTTCCCTGGCTCTGTGTCGTTCCCTTTGTAGGCCTCGCTGTCGTCCACCGCCCTGGTGCTCTCGGTGCGGTGTGGTCAACGTGGCCCACCGACCTGTACATGGAGAGGCTGATAGCTGGGTCCACGGCCGCACACAAGGAAATGCCTCCTTATTACGCGAAAAATAATGATTCCTCCATCTAACATCTGGGACCCACCGGAAGGGCCTTTGTATTTCACGAAAAAACGTTCCCTCTGCTGACAGGTCGGACCCACCAACTATATCTTCGCACGCAAGGAAGTCCCTCCTTATTGCACAAAAAATGAATACCCCCTACCAGCTGGGACCAACCATAGTGGGAGGCTGACTTGTGGGCCTACTAAGTTGACGGGGACGGAGGGCTTTGTGAACTTAGTCAATATATGAATGATTCTAGATCCTGTGACCATACGATGTCCATCCAATGGTCGTAGTGCTTCTTCAACCTCTGGTCTTCTTGCTCCAGCCGCCCAAACCAGCGCCGGTCGTGCCGTGTGCTCCTGCCTCCCATGGCCGGCTGTGATGCCGCGGAGGCCTCACCGCCCCCTACTACTCCCACCGCTGGCCAGGCCATCCCTCTACTCACCCACACCCCCTGTTATTCTGCGGCGACGGCAGCCTCACACCGCAGCCGAACCAGTGAACCCTCGTACTCCTCTCCGCGTGGGCATCCACTGCCGCGTCTTCCCTGGCTCCGCGTCGTCCCCTTCCTAGGCCTCGCCGTCGTCCACCGCCTTGGTGCTCTCGGTGCGGCGTGGTCAATGTGGTCAACGACCGACTTCCATCGAAAGAGTACTATACATGGAGAGGCTGACAACTGGGTCCACGGCAGCCGCAAGGAAGTGCCTCCTTATTACGTGCAAAATAATTATTCCTGCACCTGACAATGGGGACCCATCGGATGGGCCACCGTATTTCGTGAAAAAAAATGTTTCCCCCTGATTGCTGGGACCCACCAGCTACATCTTTGCATGCAAGGAAGTGCGTCAGAGCAAAAAAAATGATTCGCCCCCTGACTGCTGGGACCCACCGGCTATATCTTCGCACGCAAGGAAGTGCTTGACAGTCGGGACCCACCTGGTCGAAGCATACGTAGCGTTGTCATTCTGGTCGCGAACGTGTATGTACATACTAGTCGATGTAGAACGCGCACGTGTCGTAGTAGAGGCGCGCATGTAGCATGCACGCGTACGTACAACGGCCAGTGTGCAAGAAAGAAAATACGGCCACGTACGTACATACGGGCGGGGTCTCGAACGCCTACTCGCGCATACGTACGGTCAGGGCTCGTGTACATGGCTGGGTCGGAACGGAGAAACTGTGTCATCGTCGTGTTCATGGGGAGCCAACCGGCTGGGTCAGAACGAAATGCGTCGTCGTGTTCATCGGGAGGGCTTGGACGGAACAACTGATGGAAATGAGGCCTGGCGTAGTGCAGAACGGAGGAAACGGCCTTGTGTTCGACCGGCCACGTTCAAAACGGGATCTTGTTCATCGGGAGGGGTCTGGCGTACCGCAAAACATAGGAAACGGACCTCCTACGGTCGAAACGGGGTCCTGTTGATCGGGAGGGGTGTGGCGTACTGCAAAACGGAGGAAACGGACTTGTGTTGGAGCGCTACGGTCGAAACGGGGGTCCTGTTCATCGGGAGGGGTGTGGCGTACCGCAAAACGGGACTCCACGGGATACTGTTCATCTCCACCGTCGACCCCCTCTAGCCTCCACGGGCTATTGTTCATCCACTGTCGACCTCCTCCAGCCTCCACCTGCGACTGTTCATCCACGGGCTCCTGTTCATCCAGCCTCCTCCGCGTGCTACTCCACCGGCTACCGTTCAACTAGCTCTCTCCACGGGCTCATGTTCAACCACCCCTCCACGGGCTACTATTCATCCAGCCCTCCACCGTCTACTGTTCATCCAGCCCTCCATGGGGTGGTCCTGTTCATCCAGCCCTCCACGGGGTCCTGTTCATCCAACCCCAACCTGCTCGATCGATCGGGGTCCTGTTCATCCAGAGGCAACATCACGGGGTCATGTTCATTCACCCCCACCGGGAATTGTTCATCCACCCCCTAGCAACGCTCACTGTTCATCCAGAGGCAGCATCGATCGACTTTTGTTAGCAGCAGTAGCGAAGGAATCGCTCGATCGGGTTCAGTTAACAGCCACCGATCGATCGCTCGGGTTCAGTAACGCGTAGCCTGCGGTGCAATCACTCGGGTTCAGTAGGCGAACGCCTCACTCGGGTTCAGTTAGAGCCCAATGCCTCGCACCCACGCGCGTGCGTGTACGAGAGAAACATGCATCGCTCGGCCCCGACCACCCACCGTAACCGGGAACACCCCGATATTTTCCACGCCCTCGCTTCTACCATGGTTTTTTCGTCATGGACGGCCCAAAGAATGTCATGCAGCTGCGTCTCCGGCCCCCCAGGATGAAAATCCCATTTTCTATCATGATTTTTTGTCATAGAAGTAGGAGCCCACCACATCTATGATGATACCGGGTTTTGTCACAATTATCGTCATAGAAGTGTCATGAGTGTGATAGAAAAAAATTCGTTCGGCCCAAAATGTCATGGATGTGTCTTTTTTGTAGTGGGTGTTTGTTGAGTTGGCATAGATCGAGATTAGGATTTGTCACTCCGTGTATCGGAGAGGTATCTTTGGGCCCTCTCGGTAATGCACATCACTATGAGCCTTGCAAGCAATGTGACTAATGAGTTAGTCATGGGATGATGCATTACAGAACGAGTAAAGAGACTTGCCGGTGACGAGATTGAACTAGGTATGATGATACCGACGATCGAATCTCGGGCAAGTAACATAATGATGACAAAGGGAACAACGTATGTTGTTATGCGGTTTGACCGATAAAGATCTTCGTAGAATATGTAGGAACCAATATGAGCATCCAGGTTCGGGTATTGGTTATTGATCGGAGATGTGTCTCGGTCATGTCTACATAGTTCTTCAACACGTAGGGTCCGCACGCTTAACGTTCGATGACGATTTGTATTATGAGTTTCGTGTTTTGATGAACCGAAATTTGTTCGGAGTCCCGGATAAGATCACAGGCATGACGAGGAGTCTCGAAATGGTCGAGACATAAATATTCATATATTGGAAGGCTACATTCGGACACCGGAATGGTTCGGGTCGTTTCGGATAAGTTTCGGAGTACCGGGGGTTACCGGACCCCCCCCCGGATGTTAATAGGCCATCATGGGACTTAGTGGAGAAGAGAGAGGGCCGGCCAGAGGTGCCCCCCCCATTTCCCAGTCCGAATTGGACAAGGGGAGGGGCGGTGCCCCCCTCCTTCCTTCTCTTCCTTTCCTCCTTCCCTTCTTCTCCTACATGGACTAGGAAAGGGGAGGACGAATCCTACTTGGACCGGGAGCCCAAGTAGGACTCCCCCCATGGCGCGCCCCCTCTAGGGTCGGCCACCTCTCATCCCCCCTTTATGTACGTGGGAGGGGGCACCCAAAGGCACACCAAAGTTTCTCTTAGCCGTGTGCGGTGCCCCCCTCCACAGTTACACACCTCGGTCATATCTTCGTAGTTCTTAGGTGAAGCCCTGCGCCGGTAACTTCATCATCACCGTCACCACGCCGTCGTGCTGATGGAACTCTCCCTCGGCCTCAACTGGATCAAGAGCTTGAGGGACATCATCGAGCTGAACGTGTGCTGAATGCGGAGGTGCCGTACGTCCGGTACTTGGATCGGTTGGATTACGAAGACGTTCGACTACATCGACTACGTTACTAAACGCTTACGCTTTCAGTCTACGAGGGTACATAGACACACTCTCCCCTCTCGTTGCTATGCATCTCCTAGATAGATCTTGCATGATCGCAGGAAATTTTTTGAAATACTGCGTCCCCCAACAGTTCTTATTCTTGCAAATAGGAATTATGTGCCCATAGATTTTATTGTTCTTGATATTGATTGCAATCCGTCTTGCCCAATTATTCTTGGTAGACCATTTTTACGCACTATCGGTGCCGTGATTGATATGAAAGAAGGGCAATGTTAAGTTCCAATTTCCTTTGAGGAAGGGTATGGAACACTTTCCTAGAACAAGAATTAGGCCACCATATGAATCAATCATGAGGCATCTTATGGATCTCGAACCAAAGATGACAAAACTTAGATCCTTGCTTTATGCCTAGCTAAGGGCGTAAAACTATAGCGCTTGTTGGGAGGCAACCCAACGAATAAATTTTATTTTTGCTTTTTGCTTTCTGTAGCGCTTGTTGGGAGGCAACCCAATGAATAAATTTTATTTTTACTTCTTGCTTTCTGTTCTTGAGAGTTAGCACAATTATGCTACTGTTATTATTGTGTTTTTTATGTTTTAATTAGTGTTTGTGCCAAGTAAAGCCTTTAGGATCTTCTTGGGTGATAGTTGTTTGATCTTGTTGAGAAAAAAAAAGAAACTTTTACGCTCACAAAATTAATTTTAGTTTTTTTATCATAGAGCGATAAAATAACCATTCCACTTGAAGTAGATCAATATGCAAATTGCTCAGGTCGTCCTAATTTTTCAGAATTTTTGGAATTACAGAAGTATTCGAAATAGTCAGATTGCTACAGACTGTTCTGTTTTCTTTGTGTTGTGTGCTTACTTTGATGGCTCTATGGTTTTCTTTGATGAGTTTTTGCCATAAAAGAGTTGGAATACAGTAGATATAATACAACAACAAAATATGAATTGGTTTGATACAACACTTATAGTAGTGATTTATTACTCTTATACTAATGATAACCCACAAGTATAAAGGATCGCAACAGTTTTCGAGGGTAGAGTATTCAACCCAAATTTATTGATTCGACACAACGAGAGCCAAAGAATATTCTCAAGTATTAACAGTTGAGTTGTCAATTCAACCGCACCTGAAAGACTTGATATCTACAACAAAGTATTTAGTAGCAAAGTAGTATGGAAGTAACGATAACGGTGGCAAAAGTAACGGTAGCAGTTTTGTAGTGATTGTAAGAGCGGCAACGAAAAATTAACTCAGCAAAGATCAATATGTGAAAAGCTCGTAGGCAATGGATCGGTGATGGATAATTATGTCGGATGCGATTCCTCATGCAATAGTTATAACATAGGGTGACACAGAACTAGCTCCAGTTCATCAATGTAATGTTGGCATGTATTCCGAATATAGTCATACGTGCTTATGGAAAAGAACTTGCATGGCATCTTTTTTCCTACCCTCCCGTGGCAGCGGGGTCCTATTGGAAACTAAGGGATATTAAGGCCTCCTTTTAATAGAGTACCGGACCAAAGCATTAACACTTAGTGAATACATGAACTCCTCAAACTACGGTCATCACTGGTAAGTATCCCGATTATTGTCACTTCGGGGTTAACGGATCATAACACATAATAGGTGACTATAGACTTGCAAGATAGGATCAAGAACTCACATATATTAATGAAAACATAATAGGTCCAGATCTGAAATCATGGCACTCGGGCCCTAGTGACAAGCATTAAGCACAGCAAAGTCATAGCAACATCAATCTCAGAACATAATGGATACTAGGGATCAAACCCTAACAAAATGTAACGCCCCGAGACCGATGTGCCAGGTGTCTTCCAATTATTTGATGTTGTTGTCTTGTCATTTTCTTGCGTGTCATGCATTTCATATCATGTCATCATGTGCATCGCATTTGCATACATGTTCGTTTCATGCATCCGAACATTTTCCCCGTTGTCCATTTTGCATTCCGGCGCTCCTATGTCATCCGGTGTCCCTTTCTACCTCTTTTCGTGTGCGGGTATTAAACATTCTTGGATTGGACTGAGACTTGCCAAGCAGCCTTGGTTTACTACCGATAGACCGCCTGTCAAGTTTCGTGCCATTTGGACTTCGTTTGATACTCCAACGGTTAACCGAGGAACCGAAAAGGCCTCGTGTGTGTTGCAGCCCAACACCCTCCAAAGTGGCCCAAAACCCACCTAAACCTCCTCCATCTTCTCGGTCGTTCGATCACGATCGTGTGGCCCAAAACCGCACCTCATTTGGACTCTCCTAGCTCCCTCTACCTATAAATATGTGGCTCCCTCCGAAATTCGCGGTCTAACCCTAGCCTTCCTCTTCCTCGCGCCACCGGACAAAACCTCCACCACGCCCGGACATGTCCGCCCTCGTCCTCAGCAAATCCGGAGCCACCACCTGTCCACCGCCGCCTCCTCGCGCCGCCGCCCGCGGAGCCCATCGTGGGCCCGCACGGGCACAAACTGCCACCGCCGAAGCCCGGATCTCCGCCGCCGCCCGCAGGCACCCCATGCCTCCTTGGCATCCGCACCACCGCCATGGCCTCCTGCCCATGAGGAGCACGGGAGGAGGACGAGCTCCTCTCGCGTGGGCCCCGTGGCCCAGCTCCGACCGGTCGGCCCACCTTCTCTGGCCTGCCTCACCTCCTCTTCACATGGGACGAGCCCATTGGTGAGCAGCCCCTCTAAAAACCGCGCGTGCGTGTTTTAACTATTTGACGCTCGCCGTGAATCTGCTAAGTCCCCAGTATTTTTGGGCATTTTCATCATGTCATAACTCTGCCAACGTAGCTCCGTTTTGGGCGTGTAGCATATCAAAATGTTCGTATCGACGAGTACTTCATTTCATCTCATTGCACCATGTTCATTTGAGCTCATCTTGATGCTCTAAATGCTGTTGGAAGAGTGCTAGTTTCTATTAGTTTTAGATTCATATCAGCAATTGGACTTTTGTCATTTTTGCCATGATTAATGTGTGCCTCCTATGAACTTGAGCCCTACATGTGTTTTGAAATATGCCATGCCATCTTTACAGGGGTGTATGCCATGTATTTTTGTGATCTCTGTGGTGACTAGCACAAGCATGCAAAGTAGCTCTCGTAATGTTGCTGATTTCAGGGACTTAGAAATCTTCTAAGTCTTTGCCCTGTTAATATTTTTATGCCATGTATTCATGTTGCTACAGAGTGATCCATGCCTCTTTTGAGCATGATCAGTAAGGATTTTTTGTAGATATTTTGGTGCTCTATCCATCCATTTCTTTGTTTGCATTTATGGAGCACCCTAGCTTGACTCAATCGAGCTCTACTTTTGCTATAAAATATTCCTGGCAGAATGTTTACGTGTTAAGCATTTTTGCCGAGGTTGTTGTAGTTGATCCATGTATGCTATGATGTTGTTCTTGCCATGTTTAGCTTCTATGCCATGTCTACTTGCTGGGTGTATGCTTAGTTTATCATGCAATGCCTTGTGGTGAGTGCATCAAGCTCGTAAACATGCCTACTTGATGTCTGTTTTTCCATGCTCCAGTTTTCTACTAAGTCTGAATCTGTTAACGATAATTGCTATGTCCACATGGTCCAACTTGTAACGCCCTGGACACACCTGCCGGTGGTCGTTACTCCTGGCGGGATCTAGACTGGCCCCATAGATCAATACTAGTCTTTTCTGCGCACTTTGTCCTCACTCGTGCGCACCCGGGAGCAACTTCCCGGTCGGTCACCCATCCTGACACTACTCCAAGCTGAGCACATTTAACTTTGGAGTTCTGTCCGAATGGGCTCCCGAAAAGAAGGAATTCCTTATTGATATGAGTAGTCTATCATCCCTAATAAGCCAGGCTATCACATACACCCCACTCAGAGGAACCGACGTCCTCATCGGGCCACATGAACGTTCCCTCTTGGCACATACGTCTATGCATCCAGTCCGGTACATGTACCATGCGTGTGCCATGATGGGTCACAAACGTCATGAACAACATGACCGAGCACCTGTCCGCAAACATCCGTGTAAATGCGAGGGTCGGCTCTGATAACAACTTGTATCGCCCCGACCACACCCGCCGGTGGTCGTTACTCCTGGCGGGATCTAGACTGCCTCACAGATCAATACTAGTCTTTTCTGCGCACTTTGTCCTCACTCGTGCGCACCCGGGAGCAACTTCCCGGTCGGTTACCCATCCTGACACTACTCCAAGCTGAGCACGCTTAACTTTGGAGTTATGTCCGAATGGGCTCCCGGAAAAGAAGGAATTCCTTATTGATATGAGTAGTCTATCATCCCTAATAAGCCAGGCTATCACACAAAACTAACTCGATTACATGATAAATCTCATCCAACCCATCACCGTCCAGCAAGCCTACGATGGAATTACTCACGCACGGCAGTGAGCATCATGAAATTGGTGATGAAGGAAGGTTGATGATGACGATGGCGACGGATTCCCCTCTCCGGAGCCCCGAACGGACTCCAGATCAGCCCTCCCGAGAGAGATTAGGGCTTGGCGGTGGCTCTGTATCGTAAAACGCGATGAATCCTTCTCTCTGATTTTTTGTCCCCGATCGTGAATATATAGAGTTGGAGTTGAGGTCGGTGGAGCACCAGGGTGCCCATGAGGCAGGGGGCTACAAACTCTATTTGCTCTTGTTGTTGTAAATATGTAAAGCTAGCATTCAAGTTTTCAGCAAAGATTATGAACTAACCATATTCACAATAACATTTAGGTCTCATGTTTACTCATATCAATGACATAATCAACTAGTGAGCAATAATAGTAAATCTCGGATGACAACACTTTCTGAAAACAATCATAATATGATATAACAAGATGGTATCTCGCTAGCCCTTTCTGAGACCACAAAACATAAATGTAGAGCACCTCTGAAGATCAAGGGCTGACTGGAAATTGTAATTCATGGTAAAAGAGATCCAGTCATAGTCATACTCAATGTAAACTAATAATAATACATGCAAATGACAGCGGTGCTCTCCAACTGGTGGTTTTTAGTAAGAGGATGATGATTCAACATAAAAGTAAATAGATAAGCCCTTCGCAGAGGGAAGCGGGGATTTGTAGAGGTGCCAGAGCTCGGTTTTGAAATAGAGATAAATAATATTTTGAGCGGTATATTTTCATTGTCAACATAACAACTGAGAGATCTCGATATCTTCCATGCTAACACATTATAGGCGGTTCCCAAGCAGAATGGTAAATTTTATACTCCCCCTATCACCAACAAACATCAATCCATGGCTTGTCCAAAACAACGGGTGCCTCCAACTAACAACAATCTTGGGGGAGTTTTGTTTGCAATTATTTTGATTTGATTTGAGCATGGAACTGGGCATCCCGGTTACCAGCCATTTTCTCGTGAGTGGGGAGCGGAGTCCACTCCTCTTGAGAATAACCCACCTAGCATGGAAGATATAGACAGCCCTAGTTGATACATGAGCTATTCGAGCATACAAAACAGAATTTCACTTGAAGGTTTAGAGTTTAGCACATACAAATTTACTTGGAACGGCAGGTAGATTCCGCATATAGGAAGGTATGGTGGACTCATATGGAATAACTTTTGGGGTTTATGGAATTGGATGCACAAGCAGTATTCCCTCTTAGTACAAGTGAAGGCTAGAAAGAGACTGGGAAGCGACCAGCTAGAGAGTGACAACAGTCATGAACATGCATCAAAATTAATCAACACTGAATACAAGCATGAGTAGGATATAATTCACCTTGAATATAAATATCATGGAGGCTATGTTGATTTTGTTTCAACTACATGCGTGAACATGTGCCAAGTCAAGCCACTCAAATTGTTCAAAGGAGGATACCACCCTATCATACCACATCACAACCATTTTAATAGCATGTTGGCACGCAAGGTAAACCATTATAAACTCCTAGCAAATTAAACATGGCATGAGCAACTATAATCTCTAATTGTCATTGCAAACATGTTTCATTCATAATAGGCTGAATCAGGAACGATGAACTAATCATATTTAAAAAAACAAGAGAGGTCGAGTTCATACCAGCTTCTCTCATCTCAATCAGTCCATCATATATCGTCATTATTGCCTTTCACTTGCACAACCGAACGGTGTGGATAATAATAATAATAATAATAATAATAATAGTGCACGTGCATTGGACTAAGCTGGAATCTGCAAGCTTTTAATACAAGGAAGAGGACAAGGTAATATGGGCTCTTTGTTAGATCAACAATAATTCAAATGAGAGCCACTCAACATTTTCATCATGGTCTTCTCCTCTCGACCCCCAAAGAAAAGAAATAAAACTATTTACACAAGAAAGCTCCCAACAAACAAAAGAAGAACGAGAAATCTTTTTGGGTTTTCTTTTAATTATTATAACTACAGGCATGGAAAGTAAACTTAGCTAAAAGCTACAACTAATTTTTTTTCTTAAGGTTTTTCAAACACGCAAGAAGAAATCTTAAAACAGAAAATAAACTAGCATGGATGATACAATGAAAAAGTATGAGCACCGACAACTAGCCTGAGTGTGTGAACATGAATGTAATGTCGGTGAGAAATACGTACTCCCCCAAGCTTAGGCTTTTGGCCTAATTTGGTCTATGGCCACGGCTCAAAGCTGCCCTCTCCGGTGTATGGAGGAGTATCCTCTTGGTGCCACTGGTTGGCGATCTCCTCCGGATTCCACTGATAAACAGACTGTCGATAAGGGTCAAGGGGTGGCTCTGCCTCAGGCTCTGGAGCTGGTGTCATGCTTCAGTATGCATAAACGGCCTCCGGAAAAATGAGGTACGTGCCTGAAAATATGTTAAACAAAGAGGGAGCAGGCAAGGTAATAATCTCTAAGTAATTTTTATCAAATATCAATCTATATTTAAGTATCTTCTTCTTATCCTTAACAATAAAATCATGTGCTTCCATCCTCTTATAATCTAGAAAAATAGGAGGCATCAACTTTTCTTCTTTCTCATAATGCCTAATGGGTATGTTAAAGTGTGCAGCAAGGCGCGAAGCAAAGATGCCTCCAAAGATGGGACCCTTCGTACGGTTCATATTTAGCCGTTTAGCAACAATATCGCCTAAACTGAAAGTAGCATCACGAAACAAGGCATGGCGCAAAATAACAATATCAGGGGCACTAAGGTTTCCACTGTTCCCATGACCAATCAAGCATCTACTAGCAAATATTGCAAAGTAACGTAGAACGGGAAAATGTATGTTAGTAATTCTTGCATCTGAAACTTTCCTCGTTTCCCATACAACAATCATATCAATAAACCCTTCCACATCATTACGATGTGGTTCCTCTATGCTGCCCTCAAAGGGCAACTTGCAACCGCACAAAAGTCATAAAGTGACATCTCCTTATATTCATCATACAAATAAAAATCCATAGAAGGTGGCGACCTCCTAGCATGGAAATGAAAATTTTGCACAAAAATATTAGTGAGTAGGAGATACTGTTCGAGCTGGTCGTGGAGGAAGTCGGTGAGGCCTGCATTCTCAGCCAAATAATAAAAGTCTTCATAAATCCCGGCTGCTCTCAAGAACTCATCACAAGGCCATTCGCACGGCCGAACCTCCGCAGTGCGAGGGAGATTATATTTGGGCTTCTTATTCTCTTTACTTTTCTTATCCTTCGAGCTTTGGCTCGAAGAGCCCCTCAAAAATCTCTTCATCATTTTCTAAAAAAATTAGTAACTTAAAATAAATGTGAACCAAACTCAACAAGATTGATAGCAACTACTCCCGCAAGTGCCTAGAGGCCATATCATGCAATAGAACTACTTGGGACCAAATAAATTTCACATGCACGCTCAAGAACAGGGTCACCTAAGCAGCAAAAAATTGCAATAAATAAAGCACTAGAACAAAAACTAATTAGACCATTGGAGGAGTCACATACCGAAGAACAATCCTCCAAATCAGTTTTGTGAATGGAGCTTTGAGCAAGGAGATCGAAAATGGCAACAAGATGAGCTAGAACTCGGGTTTGAGCTGGTGGATGATTTTTTCTGGACGAAGACGAAGTGTGTGGGTGTAAGAATAAGTGGAGGAGGGCCATGTGGGGTCCACGAGACAGGGGGCGCATCCTAGGGGGGTGGGCGCGCCCTCCACCCTCATGGGCACATGGTGGGTCCCCCTGGTGTGTTCTCAGTGCCAAATATTCTTAAATATTCTATTAAAAATATATTAAATTTTCAGGACATTTGGAGAACTTTTTTTGGGTATTTTTTATTGCAAGGATAATTTAGAAAACAGACAAAAAAAACTATTTTTTTTCTTTATTTAATCTAAATAACAGAAAGTAAAAAGAGGGTATAGAGAGTTGAGCTTTTTAACTTCATCCATCTCATGCTCATCAAAAGGAATCCACTAACAAGGTTGATCAAGTCTTGTTAACAAACTCTTTCCGAATAACATGAAACCGGAGAATTTTTGAATAACACTAGGTTACCTCAATGGGGATATGCACATCCCCAACAATAAGAATATCATATTTCTTCTTGACAGTAGGAAGAGGAAATTCAAAACCTCCAATAGTAATTGTTTTAATTTTTCCAATAGAATTGATACTGTGGACTTGAGGTTGTTTCCTTGAAAAGTGTACCGTATGCTCATTACCATTAACATGAAAAGTGACATTGCCTTTGTTGCAATCAATAACAGCCCCTGCAGTATTCAAAAAGGGTCTTCCAGGAATAATGGACATACTATCGTCCTCGGGAATATCAAGAATAACAAAGTCCGTTAAAATGGTAACGTTTGCAAGCACAACAGGCTAATCTCACAAATACCGACAGGTATAGCAGTTGATTTATCAGCCATTTGCAAAGATATTTCAGTAGGTGTCAACTTATTCAAATCAAGTCTACGATATAAAGAGAGAGCCATAACACTAACTCCGGCTCCAAGATCACATAAAGCAGTTTTAACATAGTTTCTTTTAATGGAGCATGGTATAGTTGGTACTCCGGGATCTCCTAGTTTCTTTGGTATTCCACCTTTAAAAGTATAATTAGCAAGCATGGTGGAAATTTCAGCTTCCGGTATCTTTCTTTTATTTGTAACAATATCTTTCATGTACTTAGCATAAGGATTCATTTTAAGCATATTATTCAAATGCATACACAAAATGATAGGTCTAATCATTTCAGCAAAGTGCTCAAAATCCTCATCATCCTTTTTCTTGGATGGTTTAGGAGGAAAAGGCATGGGTTTCTGAACCCATGGTCCTCTTTCTTTACCGTGCTTCCTAGCAACAAGGTCTCTCTTATCATAACGTTGATTCTTTGATTGTGGGTTATCAAGATCAACAACAAGTTCAATCTCTACATCATTGTTAGTACTAGGTTGAGCATCAACATGAACATCATCATTAATATTATCACTAGGTTCATGTTCATTACCATATTGTGTTTCAGCTTCAGAAATAGAAATATCATTGGTATTCTCAGGTGTGTCAACAATAGGTTCACTAGAAGCATGCAAACTCCTATCATTTTTGTTTTTCTTCTTCTTAGAAGAACTAGGTGCATCAACATTAGCTCTCTGAGAATCTTGCTCAATTCTCTTAGGGTGGCCCTCAGGATACAAAGGTTCCAAAGTCATTTTACCCCCTCTAGTCACAACTCTAACAGCATTATCATTTTTCTTATTATTTAATTCATTGAGCAAATCATTCTGAGCTTTAAGCACTTGTTCTACTTGAGTGGTAACCATAGAAGCATGTTTAATAATAAGTTTAAGTTCACCTTTAACTCTAGACATATAATCACTCAAGTCTTCAATCATATAAGCAATGCGTTTCAATTGTCTACCAACATAAGTATTGAAGTTTTCTTGTTTAATAATAAAATTATCAAACTCATCTAAGCATTGGCTAGCAGACTTATAACGAGGAATATCACCTTCATCAAATCTATAGAGAGAATTTACCTTTACTACCTGTGTCGGGTTATCAAGACCATGTATTTCTTCAATAGGTGATAAATTCTTAACATCTTCAGCTTTAATACCCTTTCCTTCCATAGATTTCTTTGCCTATTGCATATCTTCGGGACTGAGAAATAGAATACCCCTTTTCTTCGGAGTTGGCTTAGGAGTTGGCTCAGGAAGTGTCCAACCATTTTCATTACTCAACATATTATTCAATAGCTATTCTACTTGATCAACGGTTCTTTCCCTGAAAACACAACCAACACAACTATCAGGTGGTCTCTGGAAGCATCGGTTAGTCCATTATAAAAGATATCAAGTATTTCATTTTTCTTGAGAGGATGATTAGGGTTAGTTCTATTCAAATCATGCAAGTTAGAGTCCAAAACAAGGGCAAAAGTGTTTGGAAAAGTAGATACGTTGGAGACGTATCAACTAACAGATCTCACGGAGGTTTTTGTTGAGTTTTGGGTGATTGAAGTTTTCAAGTTTTGGGTTATCTTACGATGGATGAAGGAATAAAGGATAGAAGAGCCTAAGCTTGGGGATGCCTCGGCATCCCAAGCTATTATCCAAAAATGACCAACCAACTAAGCTTGGGGATGGCCCCGAGTGGCAGCCCCTCTTTCTTCTAACGACCATCGGTATTTTACTCGAAACTATATTTTCATTCATCACATGATATGTATTTTGCTTGGATCATCTTGTATGATATGATTCTTTGCTTGTTTTATTTTGTGTTTCAAGTCATCAATCCTTGCTGGACACACCTATTTGAGAGAGCCAAAATTATGTCATGACTTGTTAGAATTGCTCTCTATGCTTCACTTAAATTTTTATGAGCTATGGACTTGCTCTAGTGCTTCACTTCTATCTTTTTGAGCATGGTGTGCTTTAGTATTTTTGAAGAAATGATCTCCTGCTTCACTTAGATTTATTTGAGAGTTAGTAAAATTTTCAAGAAATTCTCTCTTGCTTCACTTCAATTAATTTGAGAGAAAGAAATTTTATGCTCATGATCTTCACTTATATTTGTTTGAGCTTGTCAAAAGCAACACATGAAAATTAGTCCTAAAGTGATAGATATCCAAGAAGGATATAATAAAAACTTTCATGAAGATCATTGGACAAAATTAACTTGATTCTTAGTAATAGTTTTCAGATATGATGATGTGATATGTGAGTAATCTTGATGAGTAATTATGCTTAGTAAGAATATTGGTGTTAAGGTTTGTGATTCCCTATGCAAGCACGAAAGTCAATAGTTATGCAATGAAATTATATCCTACTTATGGTGCATTATTCGGTGTTAGTTATGCTTAATGCTCGCTTATGAGATTATTCCTTTCTTGGTTGGTCGCTTCCCAATCTTCTGCTAGCCTTCATTTTGCACTAAGTATGATCACTACTTGTGCATCCAAAAACCTTTAAACCAGTTTTGCCACATGAATCCACTATATATACCTATATGCGGTATTATTTTGCCGTTCTAAGCAAATTTGTATGTGCCATCTCTAATTTTCAAGATAAACTTCTCTTTTGTGTGTTTGTTTCGCTCGCGGAGCGGTGAGGGGTGGCTAATATTTTCCATGCTAGATGTGTTATTCTCAAGATGAGTGTTTATTCACTTGTCATTGTACGAGAGTAAGGCAAAGGTATTAGGGATGCCCAGTCCCGAAATGCAAAAATGAATTTACTTTATGTTGTCAGATAATATATTCCTTGAAAAGTGTTGGTATGGAGGGCAACCGTGGATACAGCTAGCCATGGAAAGTGAAAGTATGGTGGAAAAAGGAATAAACTTTATTTTCTGTTTGGGAACCGCCTATGATATATCTATCCATGGAAAGTATTGGGAACTCTAAGTCGTTTTCGTTGGTGGGATGGATACACCTCCCAAAATGTTTTTATCTCTAAGTTTTTCGCTTTGAGCTCTGGCACCTCTACAAATCCCTACATCCCTCTGCGAAGGGACTTCCTTTTACTTTATGCAATTTTTATTTTGAATTTGAATCTCCATCTTCTCTTACAAAAGCACCAACTAGGAGGCAATATGATCGTACTTGAGTATTGGACATAGCTAATATGCGAGTGTGTTTCATGAATGGATCAATGGTTTATATTTTGAAAGACATGGTTGCTTGTTGATATGCTTGAATATTTAAATTATCATGTAAAAACTAGACTATTGCTTTGAACAATATAAAAGTCCAAATGTCCATGCTATAAAGAAAGAAATATGATATGACATGTTAGGCAACATTCCACGTAAAAAATTCTGTTTTTATCACTTACCTACTCAAGGACGAGTAGGAGTTAAGCTTTGGGATGCTGATACGTCTCAAACATATCTATAATTTTTGATTGTTCCATGCTGTTATATTATCAATCTCGGATGTTTTATAATCATTTTATAGTCATTTTATATCATTTTTTGGTACTAATCTATTGACATAGTGCCAAGTGCCAGTTCCTGTTTTTTTCATGTTTTTTACATCGCAGAAAATCAATATCAGACGGAGTCCAAATGCCAAAAAACTTTAGGGAGAATTTTTATGGTCCAGAAGGAACACAACGGGCCCTGGCTGTGCCTGGGGGGTGCCCCGAGGGGGGCACAACCCACCAGGGCGCGCTAGGAGGCCAAGGCGCGCCCTCGTGGGTTGTGCCCACCTCGGGTGTCCCCCGGACCGCCTCTTTGCTCTATAAATACCCCAAAAATCTCAGAACCCTAGGGGAGTCAACGAAATATTCATCCAGCCGCCGCAGAGTCTAGAACCACTAGATCCAATCTAGAAACCATCTCGGATGGGGTTCACCACCTCCATTGGTGCCTCTCCGATGATGCGTGAGTAGTTCTTTGTAGACCTTTGGGTCTGTAGTTAGTATCTAGATGGCTTGATCTCTCTCTCTCTCTCTCTCTCTCTTGATTCTCAATACAATCGTCTCTTGGAGATCCATATGATGTAACTCTTTTGCGGTGTGTTTGTTGGGATCGATGAACTTTGAGTTTATGATCGGATCTATCTTTTTATATCCATGAAAGTATTTGAGTTTCTTTGATCTCTTATATGCATGATTGCTTATAGCCTCATATTTCTTCTCTGATATTTGGGTTTTGTTTGGCCAACTTGATCTATTTATCTTGCAATGGGAAGAGGTGCTTTGTAGTGGGTTTGATCTTACGTTGCTTGATCCCATTGACAAAAAGGGAAATGACACTTATGTATCGTTGCTACTAAGGATAAACCGATGGGGTCTATCTCTACATAGATAGTTCTTGTCTACATCATGTCATCGTTCTTATTGCATTACTTCGTTTCTCCATGAACTTAATACACTAGATGCATGTTGGATAGCGGTCGATGTGTGAGTAATAGTAGTAGATGCAGGCAGGAGTCGGTCTACTAATCTTGGACGTGATACTTATATAATGATCATTGCCTAGATATTGTCATGAGTATTTGAAGTTCTATCAATTACCCAAAAGTAATTTGTTTACCCACCGTTTTCTATTTTTATCGAGAGAAGCCACTAGTGAAACCTACGGCCCCCGGGTCTTCTTTCTCATATATTTGCCTTTGCGATCTATTTTTCCTTTGCTTTTATTTTCAGATCTATTAATCCAAAAACCAAAAAATATATTGCTGCACTTTATTTTATTTGCGGTCTATTTATTCAATCTATTACAACTTTCTCCCGTCACGCACCAATTTCTAGCACCGTTACCCGAAAGGGATTGACAACCCCTTTAACACGTCGGGTTGCGAGGATTTGTTATCTATGTGCAGGGGCTGTTTACGTTGTGTTGCTTGGTTCTCCTACTAGTTCGATAACCTTGGTTTCATATATGAGGGAAATACCTACCGCCGCTGTGTGCTGCATCATCCCTTCCTCTTTGGGGAAATACCGACGTAGCTTCAAGCGACATCACGTCCCACCTAAAAGAGAGAGGACCCTTCTGAGTGGTGCATGGAGCTATCTCCATCGCTCGAATAAGAAGAGCTACATGGTTAGACTCCTCAGTTATTATGGGTTCAACAGTAGTGTTTCAAAACATCTCGGCGAAACCATCATTACATGTTGCTCTATCTAGCTGAACCTGTATATTATCCTCTCCCTCCCTCTTGTTGTCCCATGTGTACGGGTACCCAGAATAGCCAAGATCCACCAGCCCACAGTCAGCCAGGCAAACCCTGAACTCCTCCATTTGTGCGAAATTTTGTGTATTACCTCCAAACTGATCCACTTGGAATATAGCCTCGTTAAAGTGCCCCACACACAACCATGGCAGGTTATCTTGGGCTCGGAGATACCTTATTGCATCCCAAGATTTCTTCCTTAACTCTGTTTGTGGCTCCCCGTAGAAACCAGTGAATCTACAGGTCTTCCCTTCACACTGTATCTCTGCACCGATAAAATACTGACACCATGGTCTAACAGTCACATGTATGTTGTCCCTCCACCATAGCTCTAAATCCCCGCTAAGGCCATCATAGTCCACTACAACACCATTACAGAACCCCAATCTCCATTTCAGTCTCTCCATCACACTCGCCTTCTTCTTGGTTTCACTTAAAAATACCACCACTGGGTTGTAGGACCTAATCAGGTCATGCAACTCGCCTACTGTCAAGTCCAACCCTAGTCCTCGACAGTTCCAGGCTAGAAGATTCATTGGTCCCGGCGGTCCCGACTAGCAGGGTCCGCCGATGTCTCGTTGTGCTCAGAGATACGGTCAAACACTGAAGCCGTTTTCTGCCTCGTAGCGCGAATGAACGTATCAGTACTATTCTGCCTGTGAGAATCTCCTTTAGCCACCCACTACTGCTTCGGCCCTCTCTTCCTATTATCTGGGTGATTCTAGTCCTGGTGCTCCTTCGGTTTGTATTCATATTCAGCTCTTGGGTGCCTCACATAATACCCAGGACGCCTCTCTCTTTCCCTATTCTTCCATGAAACACCTGCACCATCATATTTGTTGGATTCATAATGGTTTCTAATTTCTTGACGCATATCCATTTCCCTATTCTTCAACTCACGCCTTAAAACTCTTTCCCTCTGGTGTTCCAGGTCATCCTGCAGGTCCTTTTCCGGCGGTTCCTTTCCTTTCCCATCAGCTGGCTAGTGCCGCTGTTTGTTCGGGCTGTTCACCTCCTCGTAATCATGTCTGCCTTCCCCGCCAGTGCGAGAATCAGCAGAGACATTGAACTCTGTGTAGGTTCCTTTTGGTAGTATGATCACGTACATGACCCTTCATTTTCCTGCCCATCTCACTATTATTGCTACTTCCTGCCACACCTTGAGATCCCTCCTTTGTCGAGCCAAGTTTTCCAGAAGATGCCCTTAGCCAGCTGCCCTACTGTAAAGTTGAGTCCACTGGTGGAACACATACCCCGTTTGCATGCACAAGTCTACCACAATCAAAACAGAAGTGGGTCACCTTCTCATAGCTGAAATCATACCAGGTCCCAAGTTTGTCCTCCGGTGAGTACTTCAAGTAAAAACCTCTTACAAGTGGTTCGAAGACTGAAATTTTTGCTCGGAATCTCAACTGGTTTCTCTAGCTAGTCCATCCTTGTCAACATCAACTTTCATAGCCTGCCCCAGCCAATCACCCAGAGCTATGCCTAACTTTTCAGTTCTCTTATCCGGGGGTAGATCAAGCACCTGAACCGATACTTCTATTTTGTCAAAGATCATCTCAGAAGGTCGTTCCACCCTCATAATCCTTCACAACCAATACACTAAAATCATACTGCCATGGTCCACTATTTAGTACATGTTTCCAATCCCCCTCGCTCCCAAAGTGCACAACAAAAACACTATTGTGAAGATCTCTGAACCGGGATTCTTTGTGCAACCCCCAAGCTCGCTGCATCGTACGTTCCAGGACCGTTTTGTTGAGGGGTCTTGATGAGTAAGATTTGCCTACCACATACCATCTTGCAGTCTTCGGGAGCACCTGTTCTGTCGTCGCAAACACTAGGCCTTCCGCCTCCTTATCCACGAGCACCATACTTCCCAATCTGGCAGAGAAAATCGCAGCTGGATCTGGGGTCTTGCTCTCAACAGGGGATTTGGATGATCCTCTGCTAGCTATTCCTTCCCGCTTCAGCGCCACCGGCAATGCGACCGTTGATGCACCGGGGCCATCTTGGATCCCGAAGTCGCTGAAGCTTTCCCACCCATCCTCTTCGCCATTAGCACCGCACCTGGCGAGGACGAATACCGCCAATCTGTGTCCAGAGAAGCGCCGTCGCAGCCCTAGACACCACCGGAGTCAAACCACCCCCGCGGCAAAACCCTAACCCTAGCGCTGGCAGAGGATCGCCTCCCGGTCGCCCTCCAGTCGCCAGAGCGTTTTCTTGCGTGGTGGACCCTAATTTTCTCCTGGAATTGTTAATTTAAATTATAAATTTAGTGTTTGATTAAAAGGAAACAAGTTACTCTAATCTGAAATATCTAGGAAGGCACTGAGCGAGCTAGTCAAGGCAGTGTAAAACTCCAAGCTGTCTCTCCTTCACATGTTTTTAGAAAATTGATTTCCATTTATAATTTAGTGCCAAATTCATGAAGGGAGTGATGGCCGCTGGATATCCGACAATGCTACTACAAACTGCTAATTACTCCTCTGTCCCTACTATGTGCCTACTACTACTTGGACACCCAAATTCAACAATTGTGGCCTACTTGTTAGACATGAGCAACTAATTAAGCGTTACCCTTTCATCTAAAAAAGGTACCCGAGTATAGCGCAGTCAACCCCCTCCCCCGTGTAGCTACTAGGCCGGACTATTTTCGTTCACTTGGTTTTAATCGAGACGCTTGTGATTTCGTTTGGTTCGGTTGCTGCATTGGTTTTTGGCTCTCTTTTTTGTTGGTTTTTCTGAGTTTTTAAAATATATGTTTTGTCTTCTCTTTGGTTTCCTTTGTATCTTCACTTCTTTTCTCGGGCGGTTATACGTTTTCTTTATTTTTCACAAGCTTTGTTCATTTCTTTCTCGGTTTTCATTAGTTTCTTTCTTTTCTTTGGTTGTTCACCGATTGTCTTTGTTTCCTTTCCATGTTTCACTATTTTTTTCTTTTTTCTTTTTCTTTTTCTTTAGTTTTCTGTTTTGTTTCTTTTGTCGGTTTTCATTGGTGTTTTTTTCACATGTCTATTTTTTCAGTACACAATAGACATTCATAGGGTACACGTGAAACATTTTTTTGATACACGTTCAACATTACTCAAATAGACGATGTACATTTTTCTTTAATATATAGTTTTGAACACTTTTTTGAATACATGGTAAAACAATTCAAGTACACATTGAACATTTTGTTATTGACAATAAACATTTATTTCAACTATGCACAGCTGTTTTATAAATGGTATAAACAATTTCTAAAATTTCAAGGATTTTCCTGGAAACACTTGAATATTTATTTTAAAATGCCATAAACATTTTCTAATGGTGATAACACATTTAAATCTACGCAAACATTTTTGTTTACATTGTATAAGTATTTCTATGTAAACGTTGATCATTTTCCAAATACGAGATTAATATTTTTTTCAAACATATATTTTTCATGTCAATTTTTTTTATACACATCCTACACTTTACGTATACACCAGGAACATTCCTATACACACATTTAACATCTTACAAATACCTGATCAAAATTATTTAAACCTTATATATTTATGATTTCTACATTTTTCCATACACATTGAACATTTTTTGATACATCAAGATCTTTTTTATATACACATTTAACTTTTTTAAATACATGATTATCATTTTTAAATACATAGATCTTTTGATTTCTGTTTTTCTCCATACACATTGTACATTTTCTGTATACATCAGTAATTTTTTTATATACATGTTGAACATTTTTCAAATGCAGGATTAACATTTTTTCATATATATGCTTTTATGTCTACTTTTTCATACACATTATACAATTTTACTATGCATTAGAACTATTTTTCTATACACATTCAACATTTTACATATGCGCTATTAAAATTTTAATTTTTGTATGTATTATGATTTTTACAATAAATATATTTGGCCTACTTTAAAATACAAGCAAACGTAAAAATAAAACAAAAATGTGATGAAAAAGGACGAAAAAGAGCGCTGAAGGCTTGTGGTCCACACTAGGCTCGCGCATGTCAAATGGACGTGCTTGCGCTGAACCTCGGTCACGATGTTGGTTCTTCTCTTTTTCGAGAGCAACTAATCAGCGAGTACTCCTTGGGGACTCTCCGAGAGGGTCACTTTTGGTGGGCTGGGAGCGTGCCACTTGGCGCGCTCTCAGCCGCCGCCATGTGTCGCATGCCGGGCGCTTCCTCCTGATTTTTTAATATTTTTTACGCCTTTTTTATTTTAGATAAAAATATGATTTTTTTTGGAATTTCTATTTTTCTTGGTTTTGGGAAAAGAATTAGAAAAAATACGTGAAAAAATAAATTTTTATCTTTCTGTGAGAGGCGTAAATTTACTTCTCGTGGAGGCACAGTGGTCCCTCTTGGAAAAAGGAAAAATACGAGTTTTCTTTCTTTTTTTCTTTCCGTCAGAGGAAAAATATGAATAAACGAATCTATATAAAAAAAGGAAACTCACAGGTTGTGATAAGAGATGCACATGCAGTGCGCCACTTATCATAACATAGGAAGGCGACATTTGTAAGGAGTACTTTTTAATTGATGATTTCGAGTAGTTTCTATGATCGTTTTGGGTGCCTCTTGTTCTTAGCTCCAAATGGGCCAGCCCATTCGCGGCTGCCTTCAGCACATACCTGACAATTTTCCGCCTGTGAGCGGCACATATGATCTCTAATGGAAAGCGAGGAATCGCGCACCCCCTGCCAAGTGCGGTGCAGGACACCATGTAAATTTTTGATTTTTTGCTTTTATATTTTAATTTTGAAAAATGTTCACGAATCTGAAATTTTGAAAATGCTTTGGATTTCAAAAAAGTTGCAAACTAAGAGAAATGTGAATTCAGAAATGTTAGTCAATACATTTTTCGTGAATTTAAAAATTGTTCGCGAAATCAAAAAATGTTCCTAAATTTGATAATTGTTTATGAATTCGCAAAATGTTCACGATTTAAAAATTGTTAGTTTTTTCAAGAAATGTTCCTTATATGAAAATGTTCATGAATTCAGTTTTTTATTGTGATTTTAAAAACATTCATAGTTTAAATGATGTTCACAAATTCTTACAATGTTCGTGAAATACAAAATAAATCATGAATTCGGAAAATGTTTGAAATTTCAAGAATTATTCACGAATTAAAAAATGCTAATGAGTTTGGAAAATCTTCTCAAATTTGAAAAAAAGTTCAAGTATTTTTAAAAAATCTCATCATCTGAAAAATTATTTGTGATGAAAATATGCATAATTATCCAAAAAAGGTCACACATTTGGAAATACATTCATGACGTTGGAAAAACTTCACGAGTTTGAAAAAGGTTCACATAGTTGAAATAAAGAAAAATAAAAATAAAAAATAAAAATAAAACAAAAGAAAAAAAGAAAGGAAACCGGTTCAGGCAAGGTTCTAGAACCTTCCCAAAACCTTAGGGAAAAGACCAGAATGGCATGTCCATACAGAGGAAGAAGCGCACGATTGGGTACGCTTTTGAGGATCCACCCCTTTCGGGGGAACCTAGCTCGGACTTATGGTGGGCTGGGAGCGCATCACTTGGTATGCCCAGCTGCCACCGCCATGTGTTACGCGCGTGACGTTCCGCTCGAGAGCATCCGAACAAATTTTTGGTTATTGGGTGCTTTTCGAATTATGCTCGACCTTTTCAATGTGTAATAAGTATGTGCTTTTCGAATTATGCTCGACTTGAGGAAAAGCACATTTGTGCTTCTGCAAAAGCAGAACCATGCTTCGGAAAAAGAAAAGCACAATTGTGCTACCGAAAAAAGGGGAAAACACAGTCCGTGCTTCCCAAAATGTAGAAGGCATAGCCTGTGCTTCTACGAGAGGCACAAGCGTACTTTTCAAAAAGGGAAAAGCACGGCCTATGCATCCCCAAAAAATAAAAGCTCGACCTGTGCTTTCCGAAAAGGGAAAAGTGCTACCTATGCTTCCCGAAAAGGAAAAAGCATAGATTGCTTCACTTTTTAAAGCACAATTATGCTTTCATTCCAGGGTTTTTTCTCTGGTTTTTGGTCTTTTTCGGTCTCTGTTTTTATTCAGTTTTTTATTCCTTTTTGTGAATTTTTTTGTCTAAAATCACATGGGATCTAGTTTCGAAGATTCCATCGCGAGAAATCCAATGGTGAAAACAGTTCATGGTTTGCGCACGGTTCAAGAAATAAAATGTAAAAAGGATGAATCTATGAAAACAAGAAAACTTCTTAGGCTGTAACAAGTGGCATACATGCAGGGTGCCATTTGTCACTATTAGAGAAGATGGGAGTGAGGTTTGCAAGGGGCACCCCTTAATTTGTGATTTTGGTATTACTTGCATGGGACATATCCAAGTACTCCTTATGTGGCGCATGCTGCGTGACATAGTCACGCCAAGTACACATCGCTCAGTCACTGGCTGGCCCATAGGGCCCATTTCATAGCTGTGTGGAGCACTCCATCCAGCTTTTATTTTCTTTTTTCCTTTGTTCTTCAGTTTCCAATCGTCTTTTCATGAAAAAGTAGGCACCTAGATTTCCTTTCCAGATTTAAAAATGTTTTTACAAGAATAAAAATGTTTAGGAATTTTAAAAATTCCATGAATGTTCAAAAAATCTTTTTGAATTTTAAAAGTTGTTGAAAAACTGAAGAATATGGATTAATATTTCTATAGAGTTAAATGCATGAGAAGAATGATTTGCCCAACATGTCAAGTTACTCTCAATTCTATGAAAATCCATGTTTTAGTCCGAGTTCTTTTTTAGTGTTTTCATAGGTCCTATCAACCTTGGACCCGTGCTGACCGACTTTCGAAGCACCTTGACTACCACCGCACAGACAACATTTTTTACCCCCCCATGAAAACCATCTCTTCTAATGCGCGGTCCTTGTCCCTTACAACTATGCACATGAGCAGTGAGGCCCTCCTCCATGGGTACATCGGCGTACGGTCCATGCTAGCGTGATGGAGGGGTGGGGGCTACTGTCTTTGCAATGATTCTACATGACGAGATGGTAAACGGGGGGAGGCTGAAGGACCGGGAGTTCACCATGATAACGCCACGCCAGGATAGGATGGGAGCGGAGTATGGCTATGATGACATGGGCTGATGTGTGTGGAAAGATTACTTGAGGATGTGTGGTTCCATGTGGATGGCACTGAGGGAGCTGGACTAAGGGGTCCTCGGGTGTCCGGGCTATGTGACGTGGGCCAGACTGATGGGCCATGAAGATACAAGATAGAAGACTTCCACCCTTGTCCGGATGGGGCTCTCCTTTGCGTGGGTGGCAAGCTTGGCGTTCGGATATGAAGATTCCTTCCTCTGTAAACCGACTCTGTACAACCCTAGGCCCCTCCGGTGTCTATATAAACCGGAGCGTTTAGTCCGTAGAGGCAATCACAATCATACATGCTAGACATCTAGGGTTTAGCCATTACGATCTCGTGGTAGATCAACTCTTGTAATCCTCGTATTCAACAAGATCAATCAAGCAGGAAGTAGGGTATTACCACCATTAAGAGGGCCCGAACCTGGGTAAACATCGTGTCCCCCGCCTCCTGTTACCATCGACCTTAGATGCACAGTTCGGGACCCCTACCCGAGATCCGTCGGTTTTTACACAGACATTGGTGCTTTAATTAAGAGTTCCGTCGTGTCGTCATCAGAATGTTCGATGGCTCCATCAGTCATCTACAACAATATTGCCCTAGGGGAGGTTTTTCTCCCCAGCCAGACCTTCGTATTCGGCGGCTTCACACTGCGGGCCAACTCGCTTGGCCATCTAGAGCAGATCGACAGCTATGCCCCAGGTCACCAGATTAGTTTTGGAAATCTGGACTATGTCGCTGATATCTGAGGAGACTTGATCCTCCAAGGGTTCAGGACCCCAACCCCCGCTCTGGCCTTAGATCCGGAGCACATCACCAGGTCCGAAGACGGGATTCTCAAGCCCATCGGACTCTTTGCGGCCATTGAGCCTAGCATGGGAGAGCCAGAGGAAGTAGTATCAATAACAATCACCATGAAGCCGGACACTTCCCCGAACATTGGCCCCGAACCCTCGGAGTCTGCATTATGCGAGCCCGGCCAAGGGATTCTCTTCCCGCCGTACTCCATGGACTTTCTTTCCCCTGGCCGAACCTCACCTTTAAGCAAGGCTCTGGACCTAATGCGATCACTCATCATTACAAAGGAGCAACGTCTGAATTACGCTCAGCCCGGACTAGGGGCTGAGGGCGGGAAATTTTACGTCCCACCCACCACCCACTTCATAGCCACTATCGAGGACCTTACCGACATGCTTGACCATAACTTCGAAGACATCTACGGTATGCACATTGATGCCGGAGATGAACAAAGCCAAAACCCCCCGCATACCACACGCTGGAAGGCCACCTCCACATTCGACGTATGCATGGTAGATACGCCAAGAGAGGATGGCGGTGAGGGCAGTAAGGATCCAATCAAGGACAACAACACTGATAAACCACCAAGGAAGCGGCATCAGCGACTCCGTTCAAAATCACGCTGTGGCAAGGAAAGCTATACCGGCAATGGAGACAATAACACTTTGGAGAACGCCGAAGACCCAGATGCCCCCGTCGAACCAACACCCGAACATGATGATAGGGAGGAGGGGCAGGGTAACCCTGACGAGCCAGTCAGAAGCGAGGACTTGGAGGACAACAATTACATGCCACCCTCCGAAGACAACATAAGCCCAGGTGGCGAAGATTTAATCGTGCCAGAGGAGCCCCTCGAGCAAGAACGCTTTAGGCAATAGCTCATCGCAACCGCGAGGATCCTGAAAAGGAAGCAACAACGGTTTAAAGCCGAACGGGATACGCTCAACGATAGATGGACTAATGTCCTGGCAGCCGAGGAATACGGCCTTGCACAACCAACCAAAAGCTACCCGAAGCATAAGCTGCTACCTCAATTCGACGACGAGGCACTAGAGCCCGTACCATCAGCGCGTAACGCGGCTGACCAACCACCACGTGGCCGGGACAAAACGGCAACTCAAGCCGAACACCATCCCATACTACCTCGCCGTAAATATAGAGACACAATAGCTCAGAGATATACATATAACTCGCGACAGGACCTGGAACATAGAGCAGATCAGACCAGATCGATCTACGGATCGCGGGGGCGTGCCCCGGCACGCGATGACGGCTATCTAGCCGGACGTGACAAGCATAACCACATCCGGGCCGAAAACCGCACACGGACTCCATCCGAGCTACGTCGCGAATTGGCCCGATATAGAGGCGCCACACACCCCCTCTGCTTCACTGATGAAGTAATGGAGCACGAATTCCCAGAGGGGTTCAAAACCATGAATGTTGAATCATATGATGGAACAACTGACCCCGCAGTATGGATTGAGGATTTTCTTCTCCATATCCACATGGCCCGCAGTGATAATCTCCACGCCATTAAATAACTCCCACTAAAATTAAAGGGACCAGCCCGGCACCGGCTAAACAGCCTCCCAGAGAACTCCATTGGCAGCTGGGAATACTTGGAAGACGCCTTTCTCGACAATTTCCAAGGTACGTATGTCCGGCCTCTGGACGCCGATGACCTTAGTCACATCATCCAGTAACCCGGAGAATCAGCCAGGAAACTCTGGACCAGATTCCTAATTAAAAAGAACCAAATTATCGACTGTCCGGATGCCGAAGCACTCGCGACCTTTAAACACAACGTCCGTGACGAGTGGCTCACACTGGTGCACGTCGGTCCTAAACAAATGGTTTTTAACCCCTTTCCGCGATGGCATTTGGAACCGTCGCCAAGTGAGTGTGGTGATAGGGGGGTCCTTCCCACATGATCCAGAAACCGTCGGGGATATGCCCTCCTGGCACACACGTTCGACAAAATGAGGTCGTGTGCGACCGACAAGCACTAAAATATGGAAATACATACAGTAGAGCTAAAAAATAAAATTATACGGCGAAATTGTTTCCGTTCGTATGCACATCCCACATAGTCGCTCCAAGAAAAACGTTTTCGTTCATAGATACATCACACACAATTTTTCCCATTAAATAGTTTGCGTTATTGAATGTATCACACACGGTCCGTAGAAGAAACTGTGTGGCAAAGGTTGTCCATCACACACAGTTTTTATGTGGTAAACGTTTGCGCAAGGTGGCCTAACGCAAACAGTTTTCAAGAGAAAGTCGTGTGTGATTGTTCATTGATCCAACACGGTTTATTCCTAGAAATTGTGTGCGTTGCCTGAGGTCATCGCCCACGGTATTTTTTCAACCACCGTTTGCAATAGCAAAACACAATTAGCAGGCTAATTATCTGATTATTCATAATTCATTTATTAATCTAATTGACATTTCATATTAAGCACACAATATATTTCATTTCCATATTAAGGAAGCAGAATTTCATAATTGAAATACATCAGAGTACAACATGATATAGCTTCAACACTCAGCGACCCCATTACACAACTACACCAGCAGCAAGTTACACATGCAACATGTAGAACCTTTCAAAATTAGCATCATAGACAGTATATAGACAGATGCATCTCATCTGTAAAACTGCTGAAGCGGAAGGCGAATAATGAGCCTTCATTCATGTTGAAGGTCTTTGCAACTTTAGGCCAGTGCGTGTGGATGATTGACTGTCCGTCTGTCCTTCATCCTCTTCAGGAACACTTCAATATTAAACCGTGGGTGTTGTATGAAAAACTTCTTCGCCTCCTAACCATAGAGATGGTTTGAGAGATAATCATCAGTGAACTGCTTTGAAAAGGCCTGAAAACAAGGATGTGTTAGTACCATCTTGTAGTGAACTGATGTCTTCTTCATTGTGCAGACAAAGATCTTGTTGTTTTTGTCGCTAATTTCTTTATCCTAACAATCTTTCTGACTTTCTTGATTTGATTGATATTCATGGAAAACTCATTTCCCCATATGCAAAAAGGGTCGAACAGTGGGTCAAAACCTCTAACAGCAGGACTACATGTGCAAGACCAAATTGTTAAAAACCAAAATATTAGTATGGTTCCTGCAATTTCACAATAATGTGCTATTAGACAACGGACCATGCACATGCTAACCTCGATTGTAAACCTCAGTGCTTCCCATTATTTCCCTGCAACACATATAAGGTAGTTAGTCATCAGGTTAAGTAAGGGTTCGCATGCTATCAGTAAAATATGTTAATGAAAAATAAGCACATTGCAGATTCATCAGATTAAGTGAAGCCACACGGAAAACCCATTTACCCAAACCAAGCATGATTAAGAACTAGGAAATATAACACTTGTATATGTTTCTCATGTATTAAGTGCGGCCAAATTCGATTTATTCCTCACATGCACAACAATACAAAATTCTACCCATGACAATTGGACATCACATTGCAGAATTGAACCAGGCAGTTAACTAAGACCACAACAAATGAACCAAATATTAACTGAGCATCACATTGCACAATATAACATACTCCTAATAGAAGATCAGAGAGTTAACCAAACAGTTAACTACAGCCAATTATAGCAGTTGTATTTGTTTCTCATGTATTTACTACAGCCAAATTCAATTTATTCCTCACATGGTATACAATAATAGAATGCACCCACAATTTTGTAAAGATAAATTCGATTTATTTCTCACATGGAAGACAATACAAAATTGCAGCCAGAAGAATTGAACATCACATTTGCAGAATTGAACCAAACAGTTAACTGAAGATGACAACTAATTAACAAAACAATTAATAAGTGAGCACCACACTGCATGACATATAGAACATATACACTAGAGCAACAATTTGCATGGTGAAATTAGATAGCACAATTCACTAGAATTTTTGAAGGAAAGGCAGGAGCAGCACACGCAACGGGTAAATCGAGCATGCTTAACCGGCGTAGCTAGCAATTGGCAAGGTGCTCCTTCAAGATCTGGGGGTCGGCACGAATGGCAGCCATCGCGACCTCATCCGTGCATGCGGCCGCGATTTGCTTCTCCACTGCCAAATGCTCCTTGAGGTCCTGATTATACTGCGTGCACCATGGCTTAGGCCGGCGATTTTTTGGTGGAGGGGTCGGTGATTTGGGTGGAAGGTGTCGCACTCGCGCCGGCGGTCGGGGCATGTGGGATGTGGAAGTAGGAGGATGGGGGTCGGGTGTGGATTACCTGCCTGGATAGAGGAGGCCAAGCAGCGTGAAGGAGGGTCGCCGGCAAGGAGGCGGCGTCGCTGCAAGCAAGGTGTGAAGGTTTCAATTTGGAAAGGAAGGCGGAAAGAGGGGAAATGTGGCTTTTGGTAAGGGAGAGGGGCGGGGAGGTAGATATTTCCGCAGAAGCCGAAAATTTGGAATCGCTTCAGTCAAAAAACTGGCGCGCAAAGTGTCATCAGACACGGTCCCTTATTCAGAACTATGTACGATATGTGGACATCACAAACGATTTAGATAGCTTAACCCGTGTGTGATGAGTTTGAACATCAAAAGTTTTGGTTTGAATTTCCATGGTTACAGTGGTCATCCGCGTCATTGCATAATTTGGGTACACAAAGGAGACTACAACACACCCACACTTCTTAATCGAGCAAGTTCAGCAATTAAATAGAGCCAGCTCACCTAAACATTACTCTAACAAATTAAAGACCGGCGCTCTTAATTAAACAAAACAAAGAGTACAACTACGGCTGGTGCTCATTGATCTCCGCCGCTGCCTCCATGTCCAGCTCGTGCCCGATGGTCTCCTGGGGAAGGGGCTCCATGGCATCCATCGCACCATACTCGGCAAGCATCTCGCCATCCGTGTCCGCCATCTCTTTGGAAAAGGCCGCCACGAGCTAGGCGTGGGCGGACGCAATCTGGGCTTGGATAGGCTCCATCGTCGTAAGGTATGCGGCGGAGGAACGGACGGCTGCTCAAACGCTCTCGGCGATTGCCAGCTCTTCGGCCGTGGGTTGCCAACCGTTGTCGGAGATGCTTCGTTTGATTTGTGCGGTGACCGCCAGGAGCTGGGCGTGGGCGGCCTCGACATGGTCATGGGCGGCCTCCATCAGGGCTAAGGCCATCGCTGCGGAACGGACAGCTGATGTGCCACTCTCGCCAGTTGCTATCCCCGAGGCAGATGTTGCTGCCCCCACCTTAGAAGCAACAGCGGCTGTTTGGGCTGCCTTTGCCGCTCGGTCGCAAATTGTGGTCGCGTTCATGCACCTTGTTAGCATGCGCATGGCGGCTGCAGCCGCGCTCTCGCCGGAGTGGGCCACCGAAGTTGCCCTCACGACGCGGGTCCACGTGCCCATCTTTCACCGCGACGATTGAACAGTGAAATGATATTTGGGGAGCGAGCTAGTGTGCTTGAGACGCCGGCTGTGGACTGTAGCCGACGCACTGATAACCCACAAGTATAGGGGATCGCAACAGTTCTCGAGGGTAGAGTATTCAACCCAAATTTATTGATTCAACACAAGGGGAGCCAAAGAATATTCTCAAGTATTAGCAGTTGAGTTGTCAATTCAACCACACCTGGAAACTTAATATCTGCAGAGAAGTATTTAGTAGCAAAGTAATATGATAGTAGTGGTAACGATAGCAAAAGGTAACGGTAACAAAAGTAGTGTTTTTGGTATTTTGTAGTGATGATAGCGATAGCAACAGAAAAGTAAATAAGCGAAGAACAATATATGGAAAGCTCGTAGGCAATGGATCAGTGATGGAGAATTATGCCGGATGCGGTTCATCAGGTAACAGTCATAACCTAGGGTGACACAAAACTAGCTCCAATTCATCAATGTAATGTAGGCATGTATTCCGAATATAGTCATACGTGCTTATGGAAAAGAACTTGCATGACATGTTTTGTCCTACCCTCCCGTGGCAGCGGGGTCCTAATGGAAACTAAGGGATATTAAGGCCTCCTTTTAATAGAGTACCGGACCAAAGCATTAACACATAGTGAATACATGAACTCCTCAAACTATGGTCATCACCGGGAGTGGTCCCGATTATTGTCACTTCGGGGTTGCCGGATCATAACACATAGTAGGTGACTATAGACTTGCAAGATAGGATCAAGAACACTCATATATTGATGAAAACATAATAGGTTCAGATCTGAAATCATGGCACTCGGGCCCTAGTGACAAGCGTTAAGCATAGCAAAGTCATAGCAACATCAATTTCAGAACATAGTGGATACTAGGGATCAAACCCTAACAAAACTAACTCGATTACATGATAAATCTCATCCAACCAATCACCGTCCAGCAAGCCTACGATGGAATTACTCACACATGGCGGTGAGCATCATGAAATTGGTGATGGAGGAAGGTTGATGATGACAATGGCGACGGATTCCCCTCTCCAGAGCCCCGAACGGACTCCAGATCAGCCCTCCCGAGAGGTTTTAGGGCTTGGCGACGGCTCCGTATAGTAAAACACGATGAATCCTTCTCCCTGATGTTTTCCTCCTCGAAAGCAAATATATATAGTTGGAGTTGAGGTCGGAGGAACTCTAGGGGGCCCACGAGGTAGGGGGCGTGCCCGGGGGGCAGGCGCGCCCCCACCCTCGTGGCTAGGGTGTGGAGCCCTTGGTCTTCATCTTTTGCAAGGATTTTTTATTATTTCCAAATAGACGTTCCATGAAGTTTCAGGTCATTCTGAGAACTTTTGTTTCTGCATATAAATAACACCATGGCAATTCTGCTGAAAATAGCGTTGGTCCGGGTTAGTTCCATTCAAATCATGCAAGTTAGAGTCCAAAACAAGGGCAAAAGTGTTTGGAAAAGTAGATACGACGGAGACGTATCAACTCCCCCAAGCTTAAACCTTTGCTTGTCCTCAAGCAATTCAGTTGATAAACTGAAAGCGATAAAGAAAAACTTTTACAAACTCCGTTTGCTCTTGTTTTGCAAATATGTAAAGCCATCATTCAAATTTTCAGCAAAGATTATAAACTAACCTCATTCACAATAACGCATAGATCTCATGTTTACTCATATCAATGGCATAATCAACTAGCGAGCAATAATAATAAATCTCGGATGACAACACTTTCTCAAAACAATCATAATATGATATAACAAGATGGTATCTCGCTAGCCCTTTCTGAGACCGCAAAACATAAATGCAAAGCACCTTTAAAGATCAAGGACTGACTAGACATTGTAATTCATGGTAAAAGAGATCCAGTCAAGTCATACTCAATGTAAACTAACAGTAATGAATGCAAATGACAGTGGTGCTCTCCAACTGGTGCTTTTTAATAAGAGGATGATGACTCAACATGAAAGTAAATAGATAGGCCCTTCGCAGAGGGAAGCAGGGATTTGTAGAGGTGCCAGAGCTCGGTTTTGAAATAGAGGTGAATAATATTTTGAGCGGTATAGTTTCATTGTCAACATAACAACCAAGAGATGGCGATATCTTCCATGCTACACACATTATAGGCGGTTCCCAAACAGAATGGTAAAGTTTATACTCCCCCTCCACCAACAAGCATCAATCCATGGCTTGCTCGAAACAACGAGTGCCTCCAACTAACAAGAGTCACAGGGGGAGTTTTGTTTGCAATTATTTTGATTTGATTTGCATAAAGCATGAGACTGGGCATCCCGGTGATCAGCCATTTTCTCGTGAGTGAGGAGCGGAGTCCACTCCTCTTGAGAATAACCCGCCTAACATGGAAGATACGGACATCCCTAGTTGATACATGAGCTATTCGAGCATACAAAACAAGATATTTATTTGAAGGTTTAGAGTTTGGCACATACAAATTTACTTGGAATGGCTGGTAGATACCATATATAGGTAGGTATGGTGGACTCATATGGCATAACTTTGGGGTTTATGGAGTTGGATGCACAAGCAGTATTCCCGCCTAGTACAAGTGAAGGCTAGCAAAAGACTGGGAAGCGACCAGCTAGAGAGCGACAACAGTCATGAACATGCATTAAAATTAATTAACATCAAATGCAAGCAAGAGTAGGATATAATGCACCATGAACTTAAATATCGTAGAGGCTATGTTGATTTTGTTTCAACTACATGCGTGAGCATGTGCCAAGTCAAGCCACTCGAATCATTCAGAGGAGGATACCACCCTATCATACCACATCACAACCATTTTAATAGCATGTTGGCACGCAAGGTAAACCATTATAAGCTCCTAGCTAATCAAGCATGGCACAAGAAACTATGATCTCTAGTTGTCATTGCAAACATGTTTATTCATAATAGGCTGAATCAGGAATAATGAACTAATCATATTTACCAAAACAAGAGAGGTCGAGTTCATACCAGCTTCTCCCATCTCAATCAATCCATCATATATCGTCATAATTGCCTTTCACTTGCACGACTGAACGATGTGGATAATAATAACAGTGCACGTGCATTGGACTAAGCTGGAATCTGCAAGCATCCAATAAAGAGGAGAAGACAAGGCAATATGGGCTCTTTTGTCAGATCAATAATAATGCATATAAGAGCCACTTCATCAATTTAATTATTGTCTTCTCCTATCGACCCCCAAAGAAAAGAAAAAGAAATAAAACTATTTACACGGGAAAGCTCCCAACAAGCAAAAGAAGAACAGGAAATATTTTTGGGTTTTCTTTTTAATTACTACTACAAGCATGGAAAGTAAACTCATTAAAAGCTACAACTAATTTTTTTTGGTTTTTCTTAAGGTTTATTAAACACACAAGAAGAAAGCACAAAAAAGGAAAATAAACTAGCATGGATATTACAATGAAAAAGTATGAGCACCGACATCTAACAATGACTGTGTGAACATGAATGTAATGTCGGTGAGAAATACGTACTCCCCCAAGCTTAGGCTTTTGGCCTAAGTTGGTTTATCGCCACGGTTGGCCTGGCGGATATCCATAGTAATAGTTGGGGTCGTACTGCGAAGAAGAAGACTCTGATTGCCACTGGTTGGCAATCATCTCCGGATCCCACTGATAATTAGACTGTTGTGGAGGATCAACTTGTGGTTCTGACTCTGGCTCTGTGGCTGATGTAGGGTTCCGGTAGGCGTGAATAGCCTCCAACGGAACTAGGTACTTGCCTGCAGATAAATCAAACAAGGAAGGAGCAGGCAGGGTAATAGTCTCAAGATGATGTTTATCAAAGAACAATTTGTATTTAAGCTCCCCTTCCCTATTCTTTATAATAAAATCATGCGCTACCATACTCTTATAATCTAAATAAACAGTGGGCAACAATTGTTCTTCCTTTTCATAGTGCCTAATGGGTATGTTAAAATTTGCAGCTAGGCGTGAAGCATAGATGCCTCCAAAGATGGGGCCCTTTGTACGGTTCAGACTTAACCGTTTAGCAATAATACCGCCCATACTAACAGAGTTATCATAGAATAAACCGTGGAACAAAATAATAATATCAAGAACCCTAAGGTTTCCATAGTTTCCGCGACCAATTAAGCAACGACTAGCAAATATTGCAAAGTAGCGTAAAACAGGAAAATGTATGCTAGTGATTCGTGCATCGGAAACCTTCCTCGTTTCCCCTACAGTGATGGTGTCAATAAAGCCATCCACATCACCGCGGTGTGGTTCCTCTATTGTGCCTTCGAAAGGGATCAAACAAACCCGACAAAAATCATAAAGTGACATCTCCTTATGCTCATCATATAAATAAAACTCCACCGTAGGTGGTGAGCTCCTAGCATGAAAATGAAAGTTTTGCACAAAGATATTGGTGAGTAAGAGATACTGTTTGCGTCGGTCGTGGAGGAAGGCGGTGAGGCCTGCATTCTCAGCCAATTCATAAAAATCATCATAAATCCCGGCTGCTCTCAAGAAATCATCGGAAGGCCATTCACACGGCCGAACCTCCGCGGTGCGAGGCAGATTATATTTGGGCCTCTCTGCTTTTTCATTTTGCTTTTCCTTCGAGCTTCGGCTCGATGAGCCCCTCAAAAATCTCTTCATTATTTTATAAAAAAAATCTGAAATTTTTAGTAACTTCAAATAAAAGTGAGCCAAGCTCAACAAAATTGATAGAAACTACTCCTACAAGTGCCTAGAGCCTATATCATGCATCAAAACTACTTGGAACCACATAAATTTGACATGCAAGCTCAAGAACAGGGTCACCTAAGTAGCAAAAATATGCAATGAATAAAGCACTAGAGCAAAAACTAATTGGACCAACGGAGGAGTCACATACCAAGGAACAATCCCCCCAAGCAGTTTTGTGAGAGGTGCTTTGAGCAAGGAGATAAAAAATGGCAGCAAGATGAGCTTGGACTCGGGTTTGAACTGGATGATCGTGTTTGTGGGAGGAAGAAGGAGTGTGTGGGTGCAGGAATAAGTGGAGGAGGGCCACCATGGGCCCACGAGGCAGGGGAGCGCGCCCAGGGGGTAGGGCACGCCCTCCACCCTCGTGGTCAGGTGGATGCCCCCCGTGTTGTGTTCTCAGTGCCAAATATTCTCAAATATTCCAGAAAAAATCATATTTAAATTTCAGGGCATTTGGAGAACTTTTATTTTCAGGGTATTTTTACATTGCATGGATAAATCAGATAACAGACGGAAAATACTTATTTTTATTTTATTTATTATAAATAACAGAAGGTAAAAGGAGGGTACAGAGAGTTGTGTTTTCTAACTTCATCCATCTCATGATCATCAAAAGGAATCCACTAACAAGGTTGATCAAGTCTTGTTAACGAACTCATTCCGAATAACATGGAACAGGAGAAATTTCGAATAACACTATGTTACCTCAACGGGGATACATCCCCAATAATAAGAATATCATATTTCTTCTTGACAGTAGGAAGAGGAAATTCAAAACCTCCAAAAATAATTGATGGAATTTTTCCAATAGAAATAATACTGTGGACTTGAGGTTGTTTCCTCGGAAAGTGTGCCATATGCTCATTACCATTAACATGAAAAGTGACATTGCCTTTAGTGCAATCAATAACAGCCCCTGCAGTATTCAAAAAGGGTCTTCCAAGAATAATGGACATACTATCGTCCTCGGGAATATCAAGAATAACAAAGTTCGTTAAAATAGTAACATTTGCAACCACAACAGGCACATCCTCACAAATACCGACAGGTATAGCAGTTGATTTATCAGCCATTTGCAAAGATATTTCAGTAGGTGTCAACTTATTCAAGTCAAGCCTACAATATAAAGAGAGAGGCATAACACTAACACCGGATCCAAGATCACATAAAGCAGTTTTAACATAGTTTCTTTTAATGGAGCATGGTGTAGTGGGTACTCCTGGATCTCCAAGTTTCTTTGGTATTCCACCCTTAAAAGTATAATTAGCAAGCATGGTGGAAATTTCAGCTTCCGGCATCTTCCTTTTATTAGTGACAATTTCTTTCATGTACTTAGCATAAGGATTCATTTTAAGCATATCAGTTAATCGCATCTGCAAAAAGATAGGTCTAATCATTTCAGCAAAGCGCTCAAAATCCTCATCATCCTTTTTCTTGGATGGTTTGGGAGGAAAAGGCATAGGTTTCTGAACCCAAGGTTCTATTTCTTTACCGTGTTTCCTAGCAACAGTCTTTCTTATCATAACGTTGATTCTTTGATTGTGGGTTATCAAGATCAACAGCAGGTTCAATTTCTATATCATTATCATTACTACGTTGAGCATCATCATGAACATTATCATTAACATTATCACTAGTTTCAGGTTCATCACTAGATTATGTTTTAGCATCAGAAATAGAAATGTCATTTGGATTCTCAGGTGTTTCAGTAATAGGTTCACTAGAAGCATGCAAAGTCCTATCATTTTTCTTTTTCTCCCTTTTAGAAGGACTAGGTGCATCTATATTATTTCTCTGAGAATCTTGCTCAATTCTCTTAGGGTAGCCTTCAGGATACAGAGGTTCCTAAGTCATTTTACCAGTTCTAGTAGCCACTCTAACAGCATAGTCATTATTCTTACTATTCAATTCACTGAGAAAATCATTTTGAGCCTTAAGTACTTGTTCTACTTGAGTGGTATCCATAGAAGCATGTTTACTAATAAGTTTAAGTTCACCTTTGACATTAGCCATATAATCACCCAAGTGTTCAAGCATATTTGAATTGTATTTCAATTGTCCACCAAAATAAGCATTAAAATCTTCTTGCTTAGCCATAAATTTATCAAACTCATCTAAGCATGGGCTAGCAAACTTAGTAAATGGGATTTCAGCTTTATCATATCTATAGAGAGAATTTACCTTTACTACCTGTGTCGGGTTATCAAGACCATGTATTTCTTCAATAGGTAATGGATTAAGATCATATGTTTCTTCAACAGGCGGTAAATTAAGACCATGTATTTCTTCAATAGGAGGTAAATTCTTAACATCTTCAGCTTTAATACCTTTTTCTTTCATAGATTTCTTTGCCTCTTGCATATCTTCAGGACTGAGAAATAGAACACCTCTTTTCTTCGGAGTTGGTTTAGGAATAGGCTCGGGAATTGGCTCAGGAAGTGTCCAATTATTTTCATTTGTCAACATATTATTCAATAGAATTTTAGCTTCATCTGGTGTTCTTTCCCTGAAAACAGAACCAGCACAACTATCCAGGTAATCTCTGGAAGCATCGGTTAGTCCATTATAAAAGATATCAAGTATTTCATTTTTCTTAAGAGGATGATCAGGCAAAGCATTAAGTAACTTGAGAAAACTCCCCCAAGCTTGTGGGAGACTCTCTTCTTCAATTTGCACAGAATTATATATATCCCTCAAAGCAGTTTGTTTCTTATGAGCATGGAAATATTTAGTAGAGAAGTAATAAATCATATCCTGGGGACTACGCACACAACCAAGATCCAGAGAATTGAACCATATCTTAGCATCACCCTTTAATGAGAACATAAATATTTTAAGGATATAAAAGTAGCAAGTTCTCTCATCATTAGTGAACAGGGTGGCTATATCATTTAATTTAGTAAGATGTGCCACAACAGTTTCAGATTCATAGCCATGAAAAGGATCAGATTCAACCAAAGTAATTATATCAGGATCAACAGAGAATTCATAATCCTTATCAGTAACACAGATAGGTGAAGTAGCAAAAGCAGGGTCAGGTTTCATTCTAGCATTAAGAGATTGCTGCTTCCATTTAGCTAATAACCTATTGAGCTCGTATCTATCTTTGCAAGCTAAAATAGCTAGAGCAGCTTCTTTTTCAAAAACATCACCCTCAGGAATAACAGGTGATTCATATTTATTAGGGGAAGAGTCTTCATCATCACTTTCATCAATATTATCAGTTTCAATAATTTCATTCTCTCTAACCTTAGCAAGTTGTTCATCAAGAAATTCACCAAGTGGCACAGTAGTATCAAGTATAGAAGTAGTTTCATCATAAGCATCATTTATAGCAGAAGTGGCATCATCAATAACATGCGACATATCAGAACGAATAGCAGAAGCAGATTTAGGTGTCGCAAGCTTACTCAAAACAGAAGGTGAATCAAGTGCAGAGCTAGATGGCAGTTTCTTACCTCCCCTCATAGTTGAGGGATAAATCTTGGTTTTTGGATCTCCCAAGTTCTTAATAATGATAAGTAGATATAAATCCCAAGTGACTCAAAGAATAGAGCTATGCTCCCCGGCAACGGCGCCAGAAAATAGTCTTGATAACCCACAAGTATAGGGGATCGCAACAGTTTTCGAGGGTAGAGTATTCAACCCAAATTTATTGATTCGACACAAGGGGAGCCAAAGAATATTCTCAAGTATTAGCAGCTGAGTTGTCAATTCAACCACACCTGGAAACTTAATATCTGCAGAAAAGTATTTAGTAGCAAAGTAATATGATAGTAGTGGTACGGATAGCAAAAGGTAACAGTAACAAAAGTAGTGTTTTTGGTATTTTTGTAGTGATGATAGCAATAGCAACGGAAAAGTAAATAAGCGAAGAACAATATATGGAAAGCTCGTAGGCAATGGATCAGTGATGGAGAATTATGCCAGACGCGGTTCATCATGTAACAGTCATAACCTAGGGTGACACAGAACTAGCTCCAATTCATCAATGTAATGTAGGCATGTATTCCGAATATAGTCATACGTGCTTATGGAAAAGAACTTGCATGACATGTTTTGTCCTACCCTCCCGTGGCAGCGGGGCCCTAATGGAAACTAAGGGATATTAAGGCCTCCTTTTAATAGAGTGTCAGACCAAAGCATTAACACATAGTCAATAAATGAACTCCTCAAACTACGGTCATCACCGGGAGTGGTCCCGATTATTGTCACTTCGGGGTTGCCGGATCATAACACATAGTAGGTGACTATAGCCTTGCAAGATAGGATCAAGAACACTCATATATTGATGAAAACATAATAGGTACAGATCTGAAATCATGGCACTCGGGCTCTAGTGACAAGCATTAAGCATAGCAAAGTCATAGCAACATCAATCTCAGAACATAGTGGATACTAGGGATCAAACCCTAACAAAACTAACTCGATTACATGATAAATCTCATCCAACCCATCACCGTCCAACAAGCCTACGATGGAATTACTCACGCATGGCGGTGAGCATCATGAAATTGATGAGGGAGGAAGGTTGATGATGACGATGGCGATGGATTCCCCTCTCTGGAGCCCCGAACGGACTCCAGATCAGCCCTTCCGAGAGGTTTTAGGGCTTGGCGATGGCTCCGTATCGTAAAACACGATGAATCCTTCTCCCTAATTTTTTCTCCCCGAAAGCAAATATATAGAGTTGGAGTTGAGGTCGGAGGAGCTCCAGGGGGCCCACGAGGTAGGGGGACGCGCCCCCACCCTCGTGGCTAGGGTGTGGGCCCCCTGGCCTTCATCTTTTGCAAGGATTTTTTATTATTTCCAAATAGACGTTCCGTGAAGTTTCAGGTCATTCCAAGAAATTTTGTTTCTGCACATAAATAACACCATGGCAATTCTGCTGAAAACAGCGTCAGTCCGGGTTAGTTCCATTCAAATCATGCAAGTTAGAGTCCAAAACGAGGGCAAAAGTGTTTGGAAAAGTAGATACGATGGAGATGTATCACATACCTTCTCGCGTAAGCCATATGCGTACTATACACCGATGGTGCTCCAAGATATTTTGTACTACATCTCACACGGTTGCTGCTAATAAACTGTGCGCGATCTACTTGATTTTTCATCTTGATTTGAATTACATAATGGGGTCACAGCGGCAATGGATGGTGTTTGAATTGATAGACCTTTTATCTGGAGTGAACATGCAACTATATGTGTGTCATAAAAGAATTGGAATTTTTCAGGGTTCGTTTGAACATTTTATACATTAAATTGGTTTTCTAGCCATTTCAGGTGAAAAATTCAAATTTGAACTACACCCATATGCTCTGGTGCATATAAATTGGTTGAAAAATCAAATCTGTGTCCTTGGGGGCATGCTTAGGTCCCATGCAAGAAATGGGAATGAATTTCAAACACTGGGGCACCGTTGATTGCCGGCAAAACATTGAGATGCCTGGTTTTAAAATGCTAGTAAATCCAAAACTCGTCTGAAATTCATGAAACTTGGCATGCTATCATGGAGCGGCATCAACATGCCGTGGTACAAATTTTGTACCATTTGGGGCAGGTTTGGGTATATGCTTCTCACAAACCGGAGCTTCTCACAACAAGCATGATGGTTTTCGGTAGGGAACGTCCCACCTTTGGGGACGAAACGATATCCGTTGCCTCTTATTGCTTTCAATTTTTTTTCTCGTGTCAACATAGAACAACAGGAGTGTTGTGTGAATTTTTGTGATTTTTCGGGGTTCATTTGGACATTTTTATGCATTAACTGAGTTTTCAATGCATTTTATGTGCATAATTCAAATTTGAACTACAAGCACATGCTCCAGTGCATATAAATTGGTTCAAAAATCAAATATGTGTACTTGGGTGCATGCTTAGGTCCCATGCAAGAAATGGGAATGAATTTCAAACACCGGGGCACCGTTGATTGCCATCAAAACATTGAGATGTTTGGTTTTTAAATTCTGGTAAATCCAAAACCCGTCTGAAATTCATGAAACTTGGCATGCTATCATGGAGCGGCATGAACATGCCGTGGTACAAATTTTCTCCCATTGGGGCAGGATTGGGTATATGCTTCTCACAAACCATAGCTTCTCACAACAAGCATGATGATTTTCGGTAGGGAACGTCCCACCTTTGGGGACGAAACGATATCCATTGCCTCTTATTGCTTTCAATTTTTTTCTTGTGTCAACATAGAACAACAGGAGTGTTGTATGTATTTTTGTGATTCTTCGGGGTTCGTTTGGACATTTTTATGCATTAACTGAGTTTTGAATGCATTTATGTGCATAATTCAAATTTGAACTACATGCAAATGCTCCAGTGCATATAAATTGGTTGAAAAATCAAATATGTGTCCTTGGGTGCATGCTTAGGTCCCATGCAAGAAATGGGAATGAATTTCAAACACCAGGGCACCGTTGATTGCCGGCAAAACATTGAGATGCCTGGTTTTTAAATTCTAGTAAATCCAAAACTCGTCTGAAATTCATGAAACTTGGCATGCTATCATGGAGTGGCATCAACATGCCATGGTACAACTTTTGTCCCATTTGGGGCAGGTTTGGGTATATGCTTCTCACAAACCGGAGCTTCTCACAACAAGCATGATGGTTTTCGGTAGGGAACGTCCCACCTTTGGGGACGAAACGATATACATTGCCTCTTATTGCTTTCAATTTTTTTTCTCGTGTCAACATAGAAGAACAAGAGTGTTGTGAGAATTTTTGTGATTTTTCGCGGTTCGTTTGGACATTTTTATGCGTTAACTGAGTTTTTAATGCATTTATGTGCATAATTCAAATTTGAACTACATGCACAATCTCCAGTGCATATAAATTGGTTGAAAAATCAAATATGTGTCCTTGGGTGCATCCTTAGGTCCCAAGCAACAAATGGGAATGAATTTCAAACACCCGGGCACCGTTGATTGCCGGCAAAACATTGAGATGTCTGGTTTTTAAATTCTAGTAAATCCAAAACTCGTCTAAAATTCATGAAACTTGGCATCCTATCATGGAGCAGCATCAACATGCCGTGGTACAAATTTTGTCCCATTTGGGGAAGGTTTGGGTATATGCTTCTCACAAACCGGAGCTTCTCACAATAAGCATGATGGTTTTCGGTAGGGAACGTCCCACCTTTGGGGACGAAACGATATCCATTGCCTCTTATTGCTTTCAAAAAAATTTCTCGTGTCAACATAGAACAACAAGAGTGTTGTGTGAAACTTTTGTGATTTTTCGGGGTTCATTTGGACATTTTTATGCATTAACTGAGTTTTCAATGCATTTATGTGCATAATTTAAATTTGAACTACATGCACATCCTCCAATGCATATAAATTGGTTGAAAAATCAAATATGTGTCCTTGGGTGCATGCTTAGGTCCCATGCAAGAAATGGGAGTGAATTTCAAACACCAGGGCACCGTTGATTGCCGGCAAAACATTGAGATGCGTGGTTTTTAAATTCTAGCAAATCCAAAATTCTGTTAACCATTCACGTGATGCCACGTGTCTTGGTTTTAATGGCTGTAGGAGGTGTCATGCGAACAGCTGCTTGACCTTGACTGAACAGGAGGCATGCGAGCGTCGTTCGGTGCGTAGGCTAACCGAGAGGCGTGTAAGTTTTCCTCGAGTGCGCAGGCTCACCGGGAGCGTGCGAGCTGTATGCTGCGCGGGATCACTGGGAAGCAAGCCCTTTGACTTCCGTGGCCGCCCGCCTTGCTCACATCCTCTCCATTAATGACGCCCAAGCCATAGTTTAATTCGCTTTTTAAATATAAAACACCGCAAACGTTTTAGTTAGAACACCCGTATACAAACCGACAGCTTCCCCGGGAAGCCAAGAGAAAATGTGCCAAGCAGGATTTCTGCAGCTCTTGATCGCAAATGTTTTAGATAGAACACCCGTATGCAAAGTGAGAGCAGCGCGGGATTTGTGCATCCCTTCAATGCAAACGGTTGTTTTGGATGACTCGTGTGCAACCACGTACAAAAAATTTGGTAAGATTTGTCAATCCTTGTAACACTGCGATTTGTCAAAATATGAAGCTAAAAATCACTAGCAGTATCTAATTTTTGCAACTAAAATTCTGTAATTAAGCATAGATTTCATTCATAGATTAAGCAGTCATTCTTAATTTATACAAACAGTTCAACTCGACAGCTGAACCGACCAAACTTTTCCCCAATTGTTGCCAACCACGTACTGAAATAGCTAGTTCAACTATATATACTAGCTAATTTTAAGTACGTTGTACAGTTCCACCACATCTATAGTCAGATGAACTGAACAAAATAGCCCCTAAATACTACTACTACCGCAGAGGGGCTTTGTACTACTTCCGGCTGCCTCTCCTCTGTCGGGAGCTCAGTAAGAGGCGGAGAAGGAGGAGCCTATCGACGAGCTGGGCAACCGCAATGTGGTGCTTGCCGCTAATGCAGCTTCAGCGATGCTCACCTCGAACGCCCTCTGCCGCTCCAGACGACCCTCTCGAAGCGGTGGTTCTCCGCGTAGATCTCCTAATTCCTCGCCTTTGAGGCGGCGTGTGCCGCGGCCATTGCGGTGATAAGGCTCTTTGTGTGCTTGACGAGGCACTCCTCCTCCTCCCGCAGGAACTCAGTGTAGCGCGCAAGGTCGCTGTCGCATGTGCCGGCATCCACCTTTGCCTCCCGCCTTAGGGCGGCGGTGGCAGAGTGGGTGATGACCCCGGCGGTCGACGATGGGCTGGCGGCCACGGCGGCCGACGACGGGGTGGCGGCCACGACCACCACCTCCCGCCTTCGGGCTGCGGTGGCGGAGCGGGTGATGGCCACAGTGACCGGCAGTGGGGTGGCAGCCACGACGGCCATCTCCCGCCTTCGGGCCGCGACGGCGGAGTGGGCGATGGCCCTAGCTTTCGATGGTGGTGTGGCGGCAACGGCGGCCGGCAATAGCTGCCGGCGGGCACCGGCGGCGGAGCGTGTGGTGGGTGTTCCGCGCACACCCAACACGGACGCCACGCGCACTACATTACGCCGGGGACTGCACTGCCGCCGCGGTGTAACCTCCCAGCTAGAGCTGTCCTCTGATGATGGTGGAGTGGATGAGCGACGATGATGGACTGGTGCCATTGGCGAATGTGGGAGAAGCAGACGAGATAAGCTACAAGGATGGAGGGGAAAATGCGACGTAGGACTCGCCGGCCATGAGGGTTTTTATAGCAGGCCGGTAAGTATTGGGATTTTGGGGGATTTCACCGAGTCGGGCGGGAAGCTTGTGCGGGAACTTGCAAGGTTGCGCGGGAACGGGCTCACCGACGATTAATTGGCACCACCTTTTGGCAAAAAGAACACCCCCGCGTGCTGCGCAAGCTTGCGCTGTAAGGCGTCTATGGCAGCGGGGTGACAAGACGTGCGAGAGGAGGACGAAAGGCCACGTACACATATGGTTAATAAAAAACGTTTCTGATTTAATTACCTGCTATACCACCATCCTGGTTTATAAGTATGATTTAACTAATAAAATACAAATGCATGTCACCAAAGATTATATAGTTGCATTTGTATTTGAACATAGTTTCCAATTATATAATTTTTAAAACATGCATTAACATTTTGTTGGCTAAATTTGACGGCAAAGTATGGCATGGAATATAAAGGAGACAATAGACTAGACGGAGGTGGTACCACACAGCCGCTCTCTACGCAGTGATGCAACTGTTGGCCGGCTTGTAGGCGACCATTTCCTGCGTGTTCAACTGCTCTATGCGTGTCGTTGCTTGCGGTTCAGGCGGCCGCGGCGCGCTCTACTCCCGCGTCCCTCCGGGTGCTCTGCCCTCGTCCCTCCGCGCGCGCTGCCAGTGTTTTGGGCCGGCGCACGATCACACACGTTCGTGTGCAAGTGGTTGCGCCGGGCACGGTGCGACAATGCAGTTACCCGCTACAAAAACTGCCATGCGGACGCGCCGTGAATCCACGCCGCCCGGCCCCCTTTTATTCCTGTGGCCATTTACCTTCATCTCTCGTCTCACACGACACAATAAGCACACCCACGAGGACACATATAGAGAGGACATCCAACGGTTCCAATGGCGCTCCCCGTGGCTCCAATGGCGCTCCTAGCGGCCGACGACGACAACGGTGGGCAGTTCACCACGCATCACATAGTGGACACCCACGTGAGAGGGAAGGCCCTCTCGGTGGTGTACACAAACGATCCGATCTCGATGGAGAGCTCCATCCAAACTATGAAGCAGTTCCTTGCCGAGGACAAGTACCGAGTGGTCGGCTTCGACCTCGAGTACACCATCGGTCGTGCTGGGCACGATCAGAAGGTTGCTATCACCTAGTTGTGCGTGGGACGTGACATCCTCGTCTACCACTTCCACCTTGCCACAAGGCCTTGCGAGCGTCTCTCCAGGTTTATCAAGAGCTCCGACTATAGTTTCGCTACGGTGGACACCACCAACGATCTAAAAGCTCTCAAGGTTTCGGACTTGAAATGCCCGAATCTTGTCAACATCCAGCACCACTACAAGGTCTAGAACAGCAACAAAAGAAAACTGAACTCCCTGGTTGACCTTGCCTCGGCCATCATTGACCCCTACTATGTGAAGATGAAGCAAGAGAGCAGTAAGGACGAGAATGCCTGGCACAGTGTGTGTCATAAGAGACTGGATGAACAACATGTCAAGTACGCGGCCATGGACGCGTACACAAGCTACGAGATGTACAAGCGGATCGTTGACATGAGGAACTGTCTTCTTCCTGACCCAGACGAGGGATCGAGCCACATAGCAGTGGCGGGAGCGTCACAAGTAGATGACTAGACGATTGTTTCTCCTACTTTAGAGTGCATGCAATTGTTTATTGAGGTCAACGCCGGATTTAGTGGCTCCAAAACCGGTCAACGGAAGAAGCCATTTAAGGCAAACAGAGATGGTCCATCCGGTCTAGACAAGATACTGGATCGACCCTGTCAGATCTACGGCAGCCCGACAAACCCGCCAACCATACCAACAGAAATTGTTGGGTTTTCAAACAAGCCGGCAAGCTCAATGTCGAACACAAAGGGAAGGGGCCGCCCAGTGACAGTGAATAAGATGAGGCTCGCCTACCGAGCACCGGGGGACAGAAGCAATTTCCCCGCAAAGTAAAAACAGTAAACGTGATATACGTGATGCATACCTCTGAAAGGGAGCATAAGCACGAACTACGAGACAACTATTGGGGAACGTGCTAATTTCAAAAAAAATCCTACGCACACGCAAGATCATGGTGATGCATAACAATGAGAGGGGGGAGTGTGATCTACGTACCCTTGTAGACCGACAGCGGAAGTGTTAGCACAACGCGGTTGATGTAGTCGTACGTCTTCACGGCCCGACCGATCAAGCACCGAAACTACGACACCTCCGAGTTCTAGCACACGTTGAGCTCGATGATGATCCCCAGACTTCGATCCAGCAAAGTGTCGGGGAAGAGTTCCGTCGGCACGACGGCATGGTGACGATCTTGATGTACTACCGTCCCAGGGCTTCGCCTAAGCATCGCTACAATATTATCGAGCACTATGGTGGAAGGGGGCACCGCACACGGCTAAGAATATGATCACGTGGATTAACTTGTGTCTAGAGGTGCCCCCTGCCCCCGTATATAAAGGAGCAAGGGAGGAGGAGGCCGGCGCTAGGAGGGGGCGCGCCAAGTGTGGAGTCCTACTAGGACTCCCTAGTCCTAGTAGGATTCCACCTCCCATATGGAATAGGAAAAGAGGAAGGGAAAAGGAGAAGGAAGGAAGGGGGCGCCCCCCTTCCCTAGTCCAATTCGGACCAGACCAAGGGGAGGGGTGCGGCCACCCTTGAGGCCCTTTTTCTTCTTTCCCGTATGGCCCAATAAGGCCCAATACGTATTCCCGTAACTCTCCGGTACTCCGAAAAATACCCGAATCACTCGGAACCTTTCCGATGTCCGAATATAGTCGTCCAATATATCGATCTTTACGTCTCAACCATTTCGAGACTCCTCGTCATGTCCCCGATCTCATTTGGGACTCCGAACTCCTTCAGTACATCAAAACTCATAAACTCATAATATAACTGTCATTGAAACCTTAAGCGTGCGGACCCTACGGGTTCGAGAACAATGTAGACATGACCGAGACACGTCTCCAGTCAATAACCAATAGCGGAACCTGGATGCTCATATTGGCTCCCACATATTCTACGAAGATCTTTATCGGTCAGACCGCATAACAACATACGTTGTTCCCTTTGTCATCGGTATGTTACTTGCCCGAGATTCGATCGTCGGTATCTTAATACCTAGTTCAATCTCGTTACCGGCAAGTCTCTTTACTCGTTCCGTAATACATCATCTCACAACTAACTCATTAGTTGCAATGCTTGCAAGGCTTATGTGATGTGCATTACCGAGAGGGCCCAGAGATACCTCTCCGACAATCGGAGTGACAAATCCTAATCTCGAAATACGCCAACCCAACATGTACCTTTGGAGACACCTGTAGAGCTCCTTTATAATCACCCAGTTACGTTGTGACGTTTGGTAGCACACAAAGTGTTCCTCCGGCAAACGGGAGTTGCATAATCTCATAGTCATAGGAACACGTATAAGTCATGAAGAAAGCAATAGCAACATACTAAACGATCGGGTTCTAAGCTAATGGAATGGGTCATGTCAATCACATCATTCTCCTAATGATGTGATCCCGTTAATCAAATAACAACTCTTTTGTTTATGGTTAGGAAACATAACCATCTTCGATTAACGAGCTAGTCAAGTAGAGGCATACTAGTGACACTCTGTTTGTCTATGTATTCACACATGTATTATGTTTCCGGTTAATACAATTCTAGCATGAATAATAAACATTTATCATGATATAAGGAAATAAATAATAACTTTATTATTGCCTCTAGGGCATATTTCCTTTAGTCTCCCACTTGCACTAGAGTCAATAATCTAGTTCACATCGCCATGTGATTCAACACTAAGAGTTCACATCACCATGTGATTAACACCCATAGTTCACATCGTCATGTGATCTATACCCAAAGGGTTTTACTAGAGTCAATAATCTAGTTCACATCATTTATGTGATTAACACCCAAAGAGTACTAAGGTGTGATCATGTTTTGCTTGTGAGATAATTTTAGTCAACGGGTCTGTCACATACAGATCCGTAAGTATTTTGCGAATTCTATGTCTACAATGCTCTGCACGGAGCTACTCTAGCTAATTGCTCCCACTTTCAATATGTATCTAGATCGAGACTTAGAGTCATCCAGATCTGTGTCAAAACTTGCATCGACGTAACTTTTTACGACGAACCTTTTGTCACCTCCATAATCGAGAAATATTTCCTTATTCCACTAAGGATAATTTTGACCAATGTCCAGTGATCTACTCTTAGATCACTATTGTACTCCCTTGCTTAACACAGTGTAGGGTATACAATAGATCTGGTACACATCATGGCATACTTTATAGAACTTATGGCTAAGGCATAGGGAATGACTTTCATTCTCTTTCTATCTTCTGCCGTGGTCGGGCTTTGAGCCTTACTCAATTTCATACCTTGTAACACAGCCAAGAACTCTTTCTTTAACTGTTCCATTTTTGAACTACTTCAAAATATTGTCAAGGTATGTACTCATTGAAAAAACTTATCAAGCGTCTTGATCTATCTCTATAGATTTTGATGCTTAATATGTAAGCAGCTTCACCGAGGTCTTTCTTTGAAAAACTTCTTTAAAAACACTCCTTTATGCTTTGCAGAATAATTCTACATTATTTCCGATCAACAATATGTCATTCACATATACTTATCAGAAATGCTGTAGTGCTCCCACTCACTTTCTTGTAAATACAGGCTTCACCGCAAGTCTGTATAAAACTATATGCTTTGATCACTACTATCAAAGCGTTTATTCCAACTCCGAGAGGCTTGCACCAGTCCATAAATGGATCGCTGGAGCTTGCACACTTTGTTAGCTCCTTTGGATCGACAAAACCTTCCGGCTGCATCATATACAACTCTTCTTCCAGAAATCCATTCAGGAATGCAGTTTTGACATCCATTTGCTGGATTTCATAAAATGCGGCAATTGCTAACATGATTCGGACAGACTTAAGCATAGATACGAGTGAGAAACTCTCATCATAAGTCAACACCTTGAACTTGTCGAAAACCTTTTTGCGACAATTCTAGCTTTGTAGATAGTAACACTACTATCAGCGTCCGTCTTCCTCTTGAAGATCCATTTAATCTCAATGGCTCGCCGATCATTGGGCAAGTCAATCAAAGTCCATACTTTGTTCTCATACATGGATCTCATCTCAGATTTCATGGCCTCAAGCCATTTCGCGGAATCTGGGCTCATCATCGCTTCCTCATAGTTCGCAAGTTCGTCATGGTCTAGTAACATGACTTCCAGAACAGGATTACCGTACCACTTTGGTGTGGATCTCACTCTGGTTTACCTACGAGATTCGGTATTAACTTGATCTGAAGTTACATGATCATCATCATTAGTCTTCCTCACTAATTGGTGTAGTAGTCACAGGAACAGATTTCTTGTGATGAACTACTTTTCAATAAGGGAGAAGGTACAATTACCTTATCAAGTTCTACTTTCCTCCCACTCACTTCTTTCAAGAGAAACTCCTTGTCTAGAAAGGATCCATTCTTAGCAACGAATGTCTTGCCTTCGGATCTGTGATAGAAGGTTTACCCAATAGTCTCCTTTGGGTATCCTATGAAGACATATTTCTCCGATTTGGGTTTGAGCTTATCAGGATGAAACTTTTTCATATAAGCATCACAATCCCAAACTTTAAGAAACGACAACTTTGGTTTCCTGCCAAACCACAGTTTAGATTGTGTCGTCTCAACGGACTTAGATGGTGCCCTTTTAAACGTGAATGCAGCTGTCTTTAATGCATAACCCCAAAACGATAGTGGTAGATCGGTAAGAGACATCATAGATCGCACCATATCTAATAAAGTACGGTTATGATGTTCGGACACACCATTATGCTGTGGTGTTCCAGGTGGCGTGAGTAGTGAAACTATTTCACATTGTTTTAACTGAAGGCCAGACTCGTAACTCAAATATTTTACCTCTGCGATCATATCGTAGAAACTTTTATTTTCTTGTTACGATGATTCTCCACTTCACTCTGAAATTCTTTGAACTTTTCAAATATTTCAGACTTGTGTTTCATTAAGTAGATATACCCATATCTGCTCAAATCATCTGTGAAGGTCAGAAAATAATGATACCCGCCACGAGCCTTAACACTCATCGGATCTCATACATCAGTATGTACTATTTCCAATAAGTCAGTTGCTCGCTCCATAGTTCCGGAGAACGGTGTTTTAGTCATCTTGCCCATGAGGCATGGTTCGCAAGCATCAACTGATTCATAATCAAGTGATTCCAAAAACCCATTAGCATGGAGTTTCTTCATGCGCTTTACACCAATATGACCTAAACGGCAGTGCCACAAATAAGTTGCACTATCATTATTAACTTTGCATCTTTTGGTTTCAATATTATGATTATGTGTATCACTACGATCGAGATCCAATGAACTATTTTCATTGGGTGTGTAACCATATAAGGTTTTATTCATGTAAACAGAACAACAATTTATTCTCTTACTTAAATGAATAACCGTATTACAATAAACATGATCAAATCATATTCATGCTCAACACAAACACCAAATAACACTTATTCAGGTTCAACACTGATCCCGAAAGTATAGGGAGTGTGCGATGATGATCATATCAATCTTGGAACCACTTCCAACACACATCGTCACTTCACCCTTAACTAGTCTCTGTTTATTCTGCAACTCCCGTTTCGAGTTACTAATCTTAGCAACTGAACTAGTATCAAATACTGAGGGGTTGCTATAAACACTAGTAAAGTACACATCAATAACATGTATATCAAATATACTTATGTTCACTTTGCCATCCTTCTTATCTGCCAATCACTTGGGGTAGTTCCGCTTCCAGTGACCAGTCCCTTTGCAGTAGAAACACTTAGTCTCAGGCTTAGGACCAGACTTGGGCTTCTTCACTTGAGCAGCAACTTGCTTGCTGTTCTTCTTGAAGTTCCCCTTCTTCCCTCTGTCCTTTTCTTGAAACTAGTGGTCTTGTCTACCATCAACACTTGATGTTTTTCTCGATTTCTACCTTCGTCAATTTCCGCATTACGAAGAGCTTGGGAATCGTTTCCGTTATCCCTTGCATATCATAGTTCATCACGAAGTTCTACTAACTTGGTGATGGTGACTAGAGAATTCTGTCAATCACTATCTTATCTGGAAGATTAAATCCCACTTGATTCAAGCGATTGTAGTACTCAGACAATCTGGGCACATGCTCACTAGTTGAGCAATTCTCCTCCATCTTTTAGCTATAGAACTTGTTGGAGACTTCATATCTCTCAACTCGGGTATTTGCTTGAAATATTAACTTCAACTCCTGGAACATCTCATATGCTCCATGATGTTCAAAACATCTTTGAAGTCCCGATTCTAAGCCATTAAGCATGGTGCACTAAACTATCAAGTAGTCATCATATTGAGCTAGCCAAACGTTCATAATGTCTGCATCTGCTCCTGCAATAGGTCCGTCACCTAGCGGTGCATCAAGGACATAATTCTTCTGTGCAGCAATGAGGATAAACCTCAGATCACGGATCCAATCCGCATCATTGCTACTAACATCTTTCAACACAATTTTCTCTAGGAACATATCAAAATAAACACAGGGAAGCAACAACGCGAGCTATTGATCTACAACATAATTTGCAAAATACTACCAGGACTAAGTTCATGATAAATTTAAGTTCAATTAATCATATTACTTAAGAACTCCCACTTAGATAGACATCCCTCTAATCCTCTAAGTGATTACGTGATCCAAATCAACTAAACCATGTTCGATCATCACGTGAGATGGAGTAGTTTCATTGGTGAACATCGCTATGTTGATCATATCTGCTATATGATTCACGCTCGACCTTTCGGTCTCCGTGTTCCGAGGCCATATCTGTATATGCTTGGCTCGTCAAGTATAACCTGAGTATTCTGCATGTGCAACTGTTTTGCACCCGTTGTATTTGAACGTAGAGCCTATCACACCCGATCATCACGTGGTGTCTCAGCACGAAGAACTTTCACAACGATGCATACTCAGGGAGAACACTTCTTGATAATTAGTGAGAGATCATATTATAATGCTACCGTCAATCAAAGCAAGATAAGATGCATAAAAGATAAACATCACATGCAATCAATATAAGTGATATGATATGGCCACCATCATCTTGTGCTTGTGATCTCCATCTTCGAAGCACCGTCATGATCACCATCGTCACTGGCGCGACACCTTGATCTCCATCGTAGCATCGTTGTCATCTCACCAATCTTATGCTTCCACGACTATCGCTACCGCTTAGTGATAAAGTAAAGCATTACAGCGCGATTGCATTGCATACAATAAAGCGACAACCATATGGCTCCTGCCAGTTGCCGATAACTCGGTTACAAAACAAGATCATCTCATACAATAAAATTTAGCATCATGTCTTGACCATATCACATCACAACATGCCCTGCAAAAACAAGTTAGACGTCCTCTACTTTGTTGTTGCAAGTTTTACATGGCTGCTACGGGCTTAAGCAAGAACCAATCTTACCTACGCATCAGAACCACAACGATAGTTTGTCAAGTTGGTGCTGTATTAACCTTTGCAAGGACCGGGCGTAGCCACACTCGGTTCAACTAAAGTTGGAGAAAGGGTCACCCGCTAGCCACCTTTGTGTAAAGCACGTCGGGAGAACTGGTCTCACGTAAGCGTAAGCGTAATGTCGGTCCGGGCCGCTTCGTCCAACAATATCGCCGAACCAAAGTATGACATGTTGGTAAGCAGTATGACTTATATCGCCCATAACCCACAGGTCCCAGGATCGAAACCTGGCTCTGATACCACAGTTGGGGAACGTAGTAATTTCAAAAAATTTCCTACGCACACGCAGGATCATGGTGATGCATAGCAACGAGAGGGGAGAGTGTGATCTACGTACCCTTGTAGACCGACAGCGGAAGCGTTAGCACAACGCGGTTGATGTAGTCGTACGTCTTCACAGCCCGACCGATCAAGCACCGAAACTACGACACCTCCAAGTTCTAGCACACGTTCAGCTCGATGACGATCCCCGGACTTCGATCCAGCAAAGTGTCGGGGAAGAGTTCCATCAGCACGACGGCGTGGTGACGATCTTGATGTACTACCGTCGCAGGGCTTCGCCTAAGCACCGCTACAATATTATCGAGGACTATGGTGGAAGGGGGCACCGCACACGGCTAAGAATATGATCACGTGGATCAACTTGTGTCTAGAGGTGCCCCCCTGCCCCCGTATATAAAGGAGCAAGGGAGGAGGAGGCCGGCGCTAGGAGGGGGCGCGCCAAGTGTGGAGTCCTACTAGGACTCCCTAGTCCTAGTAGGATTCCACCTCCCATATGGAATAGGAAAAGAGGAAGGGAAAAGGAGAAGGAAGGAAGGGGGCGCCCCCCTTCCCTAGTCCAATTCGGACCAGACCAAGGGGAGGGGTGCGGCCACCCTTGAGGCCCTTTTTCTTCTTTCCCGTATGGCCCAATAAGGCCCAATACGTATTCCCGTAACTCTCCCGGTACTCCCGAAAATACCGAATCACTCGGAACCTTTCCGATGTCCGAATATAGTCGTCCAATATATCGATCTTTACGTCTCGACCATTTCGAGACTCCTCGTCATGTCCCCGATCTCATCCGGGACTCCGAACTCCTTCGGTACATCAAAACTCATAAACTCATAATATAACTGTCATCGAAACCTTAAGCGTGCGGACCCTACGGGTTCGAGAACAATGTAGACATGACCGAGACACGTCTTCCGGTCAATAACCAATAGCGGAACCTGGATGCTCATATTGGCTCCCAACATATTCTACGAAGATCTTTATCGGTCAGACCGCATAACAACATACGTTGTTCCCTTTGTCATCGGTATGTTACTTGCCCGAGATTCGATCGTCGGTATCTCAATACCTAGTTCAATCTCGTTACCGGCAAGTCTCTTTACTCGTTCCGTAATACATCATCCACAACTAACTCATTAGTTGCAATGCTTGCAAGGCTTAGTGATGTGCATTACCGAGAGGGCCCAGAGATACCTCTCCGACAATCGGAGTGACAAATCCTAATCTCGAAATACGCCAACCCAACATGTACCTTTGGAGACACCTGTAGAGCTCCTTTATAATCACCCAGTTACGTTGTGACGTTTGGTAGCACACAAAGTGTTCCGCCGGCAAACGGGAGTTGCATAATCTCATAGTCATAGGAACATGTATAAGTCATGAAGGAAAGCAATAGCAACATACTAAACGATCGGGTGCTAAGCTAATGGAATGGGTCATGTCAATCACATCATTCTCCTAATGATGTGATCCCGTTAATCAAATAACAACTCTTTTGTTTATGGTTAGGAAACATAACCATCTTCGATTAACAAGCTAGTCAAGTAGAGGCATACTAGTGACACTCTGTTTGTCTATGTATTCACACATGTATTATGTTTCCGGTTAATACAATTCTAGCATGAATAATAAACATTTATCATGATATAAGGAAATAAATAATAACTTTATTATTGCCTCTAGGGCATATTTCCTTCAACAACCACACCATAAATCCGGACGCCCCAAAATTCAATCCATGGGCGGCCTGCTCAATCACTTTTGATCACAAGGACCACCCAACCAATATCCGTCACAGAGGCTCGGCAGCTCTGGTCCTCGATCCAATTATCGACGGATTCCATCTCACGCGAGTCCTCATGGATGGTGGCAGTAGCCTCAATTTACTCTATCAAGAGACTGTCCGCAAAATGGGCATTAACCCTTCAAGGATCAAGCCCACCACAACTACCTTCAAGGGAGTAATACCCGGTGTAGAAGCTCATGGCACAGGCTCAATCTCACTGGAAGTCGTCTTCGGTTCACCAAAAAACTTCCAAAGCGAGGACTTGATCTTCGATATTGTCCCATTCCGCATTGGCTACCACGCACTGCTCGGGCGGACCACTTTTGCTCGTTTCAATGCGGTCCCAAACTACGCATATCTAAAGCTTAAGATGCCCGGTCCACACGGCACCTTAACGGTCAACGGAAACACGGAACGCTCCCTCCGCACCGAGGGGCACACCGTGGCAATCACAGCCAAAGTACAGAGCGGCCTCCTCAAGCCGCATATCTCATCGGTCATTAAACCGCCAGCCTCTGCTACACAGGACCGGTCAATTTTAGAGCTGGATTAGCAGCTCCGCCTCCGTCGTTCATCTCTTATACCCGCGGAGCTTGCACCGTGCATACATAATTATGCACTCAAAATACCTTGGTGCCACCTCTTGAGCATGCGTTAGTTTTCCCTTGAAGAGGAAAGGGTGATGCAGCAAAGTAGCATAAGTATTTCCCTCAGTTTTTTAGAACCAATGTATCAATCCAGTAGGAGACTACACACAAGTCACCTAGTACCTGCACAAACAAACAAGAACCTCGCAACCAACGCGACAAAGGGGTTGTCAATCCCTTCATGGTCACTGATAGAGATAATAAGATAAATATTTTTGGTATTTTTGTTGTATTGATTGAAATGTAAAGATTGCAAAATAAATAGTAAACTAGAATTGTAGATCGGAAACTTATATGATGTAAAGTAGACCCGGGGGCCATAGGTTTCACTAGTGGCTTCTCTCAAGATAGCATATATTACGGTGGGTGAACAAATTACTGTCGAGCAATTGATAGAAAAGCACATAGTTATGATGATATCTAGGCATGATCATGAACATGGGCATCACGTCCGTGTCAAGTAGACCAAAACGATTCTGCATCTACTACTATTACTCCACACATCGACCGCTATCCAGCATGCATCTAGAGTATTAAGTTCATAAGAACAGAGTAACGCATTAGGCAAGATGACATGATGTAGAGGGATAAACTCAAGAGATATGATATAAACCCCATATTTTTATCCTCGATAGCAACAATACAATACGTGCCTTGCTGCCCCTGCTGTCACTGGGAAAGGACACCGCAAGATTGAACCCAAAGCTAAGCACTTCTCCCATTGCAAGAAGGATCAATCTAGTAGGCCAAACCAAAGTGATAATTCAAAAAGACTTGCAAAGATATCAAATCATGCATATAAGAATTCAGAGAAGAATCAAATAATATTCATAGATAATCAAGTTCATAAACCCACAATTCATCGGATCTCGGCAAACACACCGCAAAAAGAGTTACATCGAATAGATCTCCAAGAAGATCAAGGAGAACTTTGCATTGAGATCCAAAGAGAGAGAAGAAGCCATCTAGCTAATAACTATGGACCCGAAGGTCTATGGTAAACTACTCACACATCATCAGAGAGGCTATGGTGTTGATGTAGAAGCCCTCCGTGATCGAATCCCCTCCGGCAGATCATCGGAAAAGGCCCCAAGATGGGATCTCACGGGTACAGAAGGTTGCGGCGGCGGAAAAGGTGTTTCGTTGCTCTCCCCGAAGGTTTCAGGGTACGAGAGTATATATAGGTGAAAGAAGTAGGTCGGTGGAGCTGCGTGGGGCCCATGAGGGTGGGGGGCGCGGCCACCCCGCTGGGGCGCGCCCTCCTGCCTCGTGGCTTCCTCGCTGCTTCCTTGACATCCACTCCAGGTCTCCTGGATCACGTTTGTTCCAAAAAAAAGATCCCCGCGAAGGTTTCATTCCGTTTGGATTCCGTTTGATATTCCTTTTCTGCGAAACACTGAAATAGGCAAAAAAAACATCAATTTGCACTATGCTTTCGGTTAATAGGTTAGTCCCAAAAATAATATAAAAAGGTATATTAAAGGCCATTAAACATCCAAAACAGATAATATAATAGCATGGAACAATAAAAAATTATAGATACGTTGGAGACGTATCAAGCATCCCCAAGCTTAATTCCTGCTCGTCCTCGAGTAGGTAAATGATAAAAACAGAATTTTTGATGTGGAATGCTCCCTAACATAATTTTCAATGCAATTCTCTTTATTGTGGCATGAATATTCAGATTCAAAAGATTCAAGATAAAAGTTTAATATTGACATAAAAACAATAATACTTCAAGCATACTAAATAAGCAATTATGTCTTCTCAAAATAACATAGCCAAAGAAAGCTATCCCTAGAAAATCATATAGTCTGGCTATGCTCTATCTTCATCACACAAAATATTTAAATCATGCACAACCCCGATGACAAGCCAAGCAATTGTTTCATACTTTTTATGTTCTCAAAAATTTTCAATCTTCACGCAATACATGAGCGTGAGCCATGGATATAGCACTATTGTAACATCCCAAATTTTCAATTTGGAATGTTATACACTAGATCATCATGCATAACATATTTTCTTGCATCTTGGCCGATCCTAGAAATTTCACGCAACTCAAGGACCTCCGGAGAGAGTTGGAGATTTCGTTATTTTCATATTTGAGAATTTCTCAAATTTTGAAAAGAGCATCGTTTGATTTATTTGTTTTATCTTCAATAAATTTTCCGGTGTCAAAATATGAGAGAGGGAATAATATGACTTTCCCAAAATTTAGGAAAATGAAGATTTAATAAATAGATCAAAGTTTGTTTGCCGGAGTTTATTCGCATTTTATTTGGATAGGGAAAAATGCGCATTTTCGAAAATTGCATTTTAGGTCCGGAGAAAAGTTCATTTTGTTCGGCTCATTTTTAGGACTCGGGGAAAATTTACTTTAGATTTTTCGGAGTTCGTTTAGATCTCTTTTTGTTTTTTTTTCTCTGCGCGCGGAAACTATTTATAAAAAACAAAAAAAAACTGGACCAAGGCCGGCCAGGCCAAGGCCCAGCCGGGCCGAAGGCCACCGCGCCCCAGGCCACCGCGCGCCAGGCGCCAGGCGCCAGGGAGCCGGCGCCGCCGCCTCTTGCTCTACGAATCCTTTTAGGATTCTAGGGTAGCCCTTGCCCTTTTTCCTTTGTTTCGTTATTCCTAGTCCTACTCCGTTTATTCTTTCCTATTCCTAGTCTAATTCCTTGCCCTCTACCCCAAGTAAACCCCTCCCCTCCCCAATATAAATACCCAAGCACCCCCCCTCTAAACATCAAATCAAAGCCCCTCTCCTCCACACCGCCCCTTGCCACCCCACGCCGCGCCGCCGCACCACCTCACCCGCGCGCCACCCTAAGCCGCCGCCTCACCCGCGCCGCTGCCGCACCTTGCCGCCGCCGCCCCACGCCCACGCCGCCGGAGCCCCTCGCCGGAGGTAGCCCCGCGCTACATCTATTCTTTTTCTCGGATCGTTTTCTTCTAATCGTTCCGATTCTTTTCTTCTCTAAACCGTTCCGGTTTTCTAGATCATTTTTTTTCGATTGGTTTTCTTCTCCGAAACCCTAGATCGGATTCGTTTTCTTCTCCGATCTAGTTGCCTTTGGACCATTCGCCGGATCGTTCGTCCTAACGAACGTGATCACCGGATTCTTCTAGGTTAACGACGTCCGTTCGTTTAACCGTTCTTCTTTTTCTTTTCGTCGGATTTATTCCGCGATCGCGATCTCAGATCCGATCTTCTCTCTAGCCTTTCTTTTCGCTCGTTTATCGGAATCAGGTGATTCAAGCGCCTGGAGTTTCGTCTCGAATCCGCCATTCCGTCTAATCAACTTGAACAAGCTTTTGCCCCGATAAAAATTTGACCTAGTTTCAACTTGCTAGAACCGAGTTGTTTTCTTTCGCCGTTTGTTTTCCGTTTCTTTGTTCGGTTCGTTCTTTCTTTGCAACCGGAGTTCTTAAATTGAACTTTCTGGTTCGTTCTCTTGTTCGAGTTTTACCTGTGCATTAGATGAGTACTTATTGTATGCTTGTTGTTTGTCTGCGATAGATTACCCGGATTGCGCCGCTTGTTACTTCGAAACCCTAGGACTCGCGGATCATCAGCAAGGCAAGTAACACTTTGATCATACCTTTTCTACAACCCATGTTTTATTGCATTAGATCAATCCTCACACATTGCATGATTAGGATCTAATTAAATTGTGGGATGGGAAGTAGATGAGGTAGCACCTATTACCTGTATTATTATGAAACCTTTGGGAGTTACTCTACGTTTGCTTATATTGCCATGCTATGCTAGTAGACGTGGATTGGGTGAGTGATATCCATGACAGATGTGAGATGATAATTTTAATGGTTTATCTAAGGTGGCAACTTAAACACACATCTGGGTGGATTGAGGCACCTGATGTCTATCAGGACTTGCCTGTTTTTTTTGGACCGCCACCCAGGCTCAAAGGGATCATAAGATCTTTCATGCTAGAAACTTCCGTGTGCAGCCACATGCTACTATGGGCTCTGGCATAGTTGACTAAGTTGTGCGAACTCTTACGGGGTGGACTAGCAGAAGTAGGGGATGTAGGTGTACCGGTGTACCCCACATGTAAGGTGCTAGTGCTTCTAAAAGACTATGTCTCGGTCATCCGTTTCTCAAACACCATGTAGTGCGAGAAAACAAACGGAGGCGATCGAGTCATGTGGGGAAAAGTGCGCAAACCTCTGCTCTGCAGAGTGTACAAACTAATCATGATTAGCCGTGTCCCCGGTTATGGACAACTTGAGTATCTAGTACTTGAATATCATGTGAATCTCATCATGTTACTTCTAATTAATGTTGTTGGGTTTTAATTACTTAATTGGGATCGGAATGCTGTCAACCATTCTCGATGTTTAACAACTACCATGATAGTTAATAAATTTATTCCTTTGCAGTAGGGAAAAACTGGCTTTACGCAAAACTGTAACCATAGAGCTTTCCACCAGCCATATATGCATATAGTCTAGCTGTTTCATTCCATTACTCTCTATGTGTTACATTGCCAGCATATTCCATGTGCTGACCCGTTTTCGGGCTGCAACTTCTCATGTTGCAGACTTTTCAGACGACGATTGAGGTGTTTTAGGTCGTGGCTCCTATACTCATGATGCCGTTGGAGTTGATGGACCCATTTATCTTCCAAGTCTTCCGCTGTTTCTTTATATATGGCCTTAAGCCATATTTCAGTGTAATAAGTTCTTTTTGAGCCATCGATGTAATAAGTGTGTGATTGCAACTCTGCTATAAAACCTCGATGTACTGTGTGGTGTCAGCATTACTGATCCAGGGATGACACCGTAGCACAGTAGACGTGATCCATTCGGGTCAGGTCGCTACAGAGATGGTATCAGAGCACACGCTGACTGTAGGACACGACCACTAAGTTAAAGCCATAGATCACTATTCTCTCCTCATTTTCTAACTCCTCATCTTTTCTACTCTATTAGGATGACGAACGTGAAGATTAAGTACGCTCAACCGGATGAAGGCACACCATTTGGATTTCACCTGAAGGAAGTCACCAAGTACCTGAACATTGGATTACCAAGCTTCACGGGAACCTTCAACGCCACTCTGCCTGAAGAGGAGCGCTGGAAGATTCAAGCTCACGTTCCGGGAAGGACATTCGCGCCAATCACGAAGCCCATAGATAGTGTTTTCAATGCACCAACCTGGAGTCTGGGAAGGAGCATGGCAGCCATATCACCATAGGACGCATTGGAGAAGTTTATCAAGAAGACCTCAAGGACACTATCTACCAGATTTGCGGACGCCGAGATGAACAATGGGAGTTAGTCAGCACCAAGAAGGATAGATCCATTGCATCATTCATCCAGGAGTTAAACCAGCACATTCGACGCCACGAGAACCAGATGTGCAATGATATGATAGAGTTGAAGAATGCGAAGGCAAGGATCATCGAGCTAGAAGGAGAACTGAAGTCTACACGCAAGGACTACATGGACGAGATCGTAGCTCTAGCAAGGCACAATAACGATCTTAAGCAGGAGATTGAAGAACTCAAGAGGAAGTTAGCATCCCAGGAGGAAGACGAGTACGTCGCATGTCCGGACAACTACATCATCATCGACGACACCGATTCGGATCCAAGTGAACCCGACTTTGAAGACGAAGCTGGAGCAGATATCATGGAGTCTTCCACCGGTTCAAATTTCTAGATGACCACCAGATAGTAGTAGTATTTCCCCCATGTAAACATTATAGTCGAGCACTTTTGCGATAGTTAGACCGTTTGTAAGCCCTTGTTTGATTGATTGAAGTGATTTTGTGTGCATTTGCCTTCATGTGCATATGGGTAGTGTTTTCCCTTTAGACCCCTCTATTCTTAATTCTTTTCTTTCTAAACCCTCAGATGCCTCCAAGACGTGACAATGGATTCCACCGGAGCTCACTCAGTTGATCCAGCAGCAGAATCAATTGATGCAGATGTTAGTTCAGAACCAACAGAACAACAACAACACCCACACCACCACCTGTGACCACTTAGCCCGTTTCCTTAGGCTGAATCCGCCGGTGTTTTCCAGTAGCACCGAGCCGATAGTAGCAGACGATTGGCTCCGCAAGATAGGAAGGGAGTTGACCACTGCAGGATGCACGGATGGTGAGAAAGTGAAGTTTGCGCTCACCAGCTTGACGGACCCGCGGCAGCATGGTGGGAGAATTTCACAGCCACTTACCCAGTTGACACTGTCACATGGGATCAGTTTCAGCAAGCTTTCCGCACTGCCCATGTTTCAGCAGGAGCTATGGCCATAAAGAAGCGTGAGTTTCGCAACTTACGCCAAGGAGGAAGGACTGTTGGCCAGTATGTGGAAGAGTTTAGTAAGCTAGCCCGTTATGCCCCAGATGACGTTGCTACGGATGCAGCTAAGCAGGAGAAGTTTCTGGAAGGACTGAATGATGAACTAAGCATGAAGTTGATGGTAGCAAGTTTCAACAACTACCAGGAGTTGGTAGATCGTGCCATCATGATTGAAGGGAAGCAACAGCAGATGGAGAACCGTAAGAGGAAGTATGGACAGGGGAAGTATAACTCTGGAGCCCAGCAGAAGCCCCGTTTTACCCCTAAACCGGGATTTCAGTTTCAGCATACCCATGGAGGAGGTAGCTCGCACAACCATAATGGCCACAAGAATGGTAATGGGAATGGAGGAAGCAATGGACAGAACCGCACCATCCCATCGACCCCAACCAAGAGAGATCTGAGTCAAGTCACTTGTTTCAAGTGTTCCAAGACCGGACATTATGCCAATGAATGTCCTGAAGGCCAGAATGGAAATGGCAATGGAAGCTCTGGGAAGAAGCCGAACCCTTTCAATAGGGGACAGGTGAACCACGTTAATGTGGAGGAGGTTGAAGATCAGCCCGATGCAGTAATCGGTAAGTTTTTGGTTAAGTCATTTACCGCACTCGTTCTTTTTGATACTGGTGCATCGCATTCATACATATCAAGGGGATTTGTGGATAAATATAACCTGCCAACCCAAGCCCTTAGGTCACCCATGTTAGTAAGCTCACCAGGAGCGGAGTTTATGGCTAGACGATGGTGTGATCGGTTACCATTAAGGATTGGTAACTATGTGTTTCCCTCAGACCTAATAGTATTGGAATCTCAAGGATTGGATGTGATATTAGCATGGATTGGTTATCAAAGTATGAAGGAATATTGAGTGTGCTAGTAAGTCAATTTGCTACTACACCAGAAGGAGAAGGATCAAGTATGTATCCCGGCATGTGACCAAACTGGACACAAGTAATTGCCTAACAGGAGTTGTGCAAAGAGGAAGTACAGTGGTAAAGGATTTTCCTTATGTATTTCTGAGAATTACCAGGCATGCCACCGGATAGAGACATTGAGTTTTTGATTGAGTTATTACCAGGTACAGGCCCAATATCGAAGCGACCGTACCGGATGCCAGCAAAGGATTTGGTGGAAATTAAGAATCAGATTAAGGAGTTATTGGATAAAGGTTACATTCGCCCAAGTTCTTCGCCTTGGGGATCACCCGTACTTCTAGTGGAAAAGAAGGATGGATCACTAAGGATGGTTGTAGATTATCGGATTGAATGAAGTAACCATCAAGAACAGTACCCACTGCCAATGATCAACGATTCTGTTGATCGGTTGCAAGGAGCTAAAGTGTTTTCCAAGATCGTGATTGCGATCAGGGTACCATCAGTTGAAGATTCGGAGAGCAGGACATACCTAAGACAGCCTATTACCACGAGATATGGACTGTATGAGTATACCGTTATGTCATTTGGATTGACTAACGCACCTGCCTATTTTATGAACCTGATGAACAAAGTGTTTATGGAGTTTTTGGATAAGTTCGTCGTAGTGTTCATTGATGACATCCTGGTTTATTCAAGAATGAAGAGGAGCATAAGGAACATTTGCGTTTGGTTTTGGAGAAACTAAGGGAACATCAGTTATACGCCAAATTCAGCAAATGTGAGTTTTGGTTGAAGGAAGTTGGATTCCTCGGACACGTTATATCCGGAGAAGGTATAGCAGTTGACCCCACAAAGGTTGAGACCGTAACCGAATGGGAAGCACCAACAACAGTTGGAGAGATCCGGAGTTTTCTTGGACTCAGGATACTACCGGAGATTTATTGAGAATTTCTCAAAGATTGCGAAGCCTATGACGGAGTTGTTGAAGAAGGATACTAAGTTCAAATGGACTGAGGAGTGTGAGGCTAGTTTCCAGGAGTTGAAGAAACGCTTGGTTACCTCACCAGTATTGATTTTGCCAGATCAGACCAAGGATTATGAGGTGTATTGCGACGCTTCACGTCGAGGACTTGGAGCAGTGCTTATGCAGGAAGGGAGAGTTGTTTCGTATGCTTCACGACAACTGAAGCCTCATGAGTTGAATTATGCCACGCATGATTTGGAGTTAGCAGCCGTAGTGCATGCATTGAAAACGTGGAGACATTTCCTCAATGGAAATCATTGTGAGGTGTACACGGATCACAAGAGTTTGAAGTACATTTTCACGCAGAAGGAGTTGAACCTCAGACAAAGGAGATGGTTGGAGCTCATCAAGGATTATGACATGAGATTGCATTACCATCCCGGAAAAGCTAATGTAGTAGCTGACGCATTGAGCCGTAAGAGCCATGTCAACCCTAGTACGGGAAAATACCAAGAGTTAGCAGAAAACCTTCGTGAGCTATGTTTGGAAATAGTTCCGAGAGGCTATGTAGCAGCATTGGAGATTCAGTCAACATTGATGGATAAGATCAGAGAAGCTCAGAAATCTGACAAAGAGATTGCTGCTATAAAGAGAAACTTAGCAAAGGAAAAGCAAAGGGATTTCGTGAGGATGAGCACGATACCCTATGGTTTGAGGACCGTGTTTATGTGCCCAATGACCCGGAGATCAGGAAGTTGATTTTGCAGAGGCACATGATTCACCGTATTCGATTCACCCAGGGAATACCAAGATGTATTTGGATTTGAAAGGAAACATTCTGGTGGACCGGAATGAAGAAGGATATTGCAGCATATGTAGCAGTTTGTGACGTATGTCAGAGAGTAAAGGCAGAGCATCAGAAGCCAGCAGGATTGTTACAACCATTGCCGATACCCGAATGGAAGTGGGATAAGATAGGCATGGATTTTATCACAGGACTACCCAGGACGAAAGCAGGCTATGACTCGATATGGGTAGTAGTTGATCGTTTGACGAAGGTAGCACATTTCATTCCAGTTAAGACCACTTACACCAGTGCTAAGTTGGCAAAGATATACATGACTAGGATCATTTGTTTGCATGGAGTTCCGAGGAGTATCGTATCAGATAGAGGAACCCAATTTACCTCAAAGTTTTGGAATCAGTTGCATGAAACTTTAGGAACCAGACTAGAGTTCAGCACAGCTTTTCATCCGCAGACAGATGGACAGACCGAGAGAGTCAATCAGATTTTGGAAGATATGCTGAGAGCTTGTGCACTAGATTATGGATCTAGTTGGGACGATAACTTGCCGTATGCGGAGTTTTCTTATAACAACAGTTACCAAACCAGTTTGAAGATGGCACCTTTCGAAGCTTTATACGGAAGGAGGTGCAGGACACCGTTGTCATGGGACGAAGTTGGAGACCGTCAATTCTTTGGACCAGATTTGATTAAGGAGTCTGAACGGAAAGTTAAGTTGATTCGCGATAGGCTCAAGGTAGCCCAGTCCAGGCAGAAGAGCTACGCAGATTCTAAACGCAAGGAGATAGTTTACGAAACCGGAGACAGAGTTTATCTCCGAGTATCCCCACTTCGAGGAGTTAAGCGCTTTGGAGTTAAGGGAAATTAGCACCGCGTTTCGTTGGACCGTTTAAGATCTTGAAACGTATGGGAGAAGTCGCTTATAAGTTGGAATTACCAGAGGGACTGTCAGGAGTTCATGATGTATTCCATGTTTCTCAGCTGAAGAGATGTCACGCCGAGATGGCGGAGGTACCGCTAAGAGATACCGTGCCACTTGAAGCGATTCAGTTGAAGGACGACTTAACATATGAGGAGAAGCCAGTCAAGATTCTCGATTATGCCAGCAGAGTTACCCGCAGCAAGGTTATCAAGTTTTGCAAAGTTCAGTGGAACCACCACTCAGAGGATGAAGCCACCTGGGAGAGAGAAGAAGATTTGCTCAAGGACCACCCTCACCTATTTTCTAGCCAACCCGAATCTCGAGGGCGAGATTCATCTTAAGGGGGGTAGGTTTGTAACATCCCAAATTTTCAATTTGGAATGTTATACACTAGATCATCATGCATAACATATTTTCTTGCATCTTGGCCGATCCTAGAAATTTCACGCAACTCAAGGACCTCCGGAGAGAGTTGGAGATTTCGTTATTTTCATATTTGAGAGTTTCTCAAATTTTGAAAAGAGGATCGTTTGATTTATTTGTTTTATCTTCAATAAATTTTCCGGTGTCAAAATATGAGAGAGGGAATAATATGACTTTCCCAAAATTTAGGAAAATGAAGATTTAATAAATAGATCAATTTTTGTTTGCCGGAGTTTTATTTGCATTTTATTTGGATAGGGAAAAATGCGCGTTTTCGAAAATTGCATTTTAGGTCCGGAGAAAAGTTCATTTTGTTCGGCTCATTTTTAGGAGTCGGGGAAAATTTACTTTAGATTTTTCGGAGTTCGTTTAGATCTCTTTTTGTTTTTTTTCTCTGCGCGCGGAAACTATTTAAAAAAAACAAAAAAAAACTGGACCAAGGCCGGCCAGGCCAAGGCCCAGCCGGGCCGAAGGCCACCGCGCCCCAGGCCACCGCGCGCCTAGCGCCAGGCGCCAGGGAGCCGGCGCCGCCGCCTCTTGCTCTACGAATCCTTTTAGGATTCTAGGGTAGCCCTTGCCCCTTTTTCCTTTGTTTCGTTATTCCTAGTCCTACTCCGTATATTCTTTCCTATTCCTAGTCTAATTCCTTGCCCTCTACCCCAAGTAAACCCCTCCCCTCCCCAATATAAATACCCAAGCACCCCCCTCTAAACATCAAATCAAAGCCCCTCTCCTCCACACCGCACCTTGCCACCCCACGCCGCGCCGCCGCACCACCTCACCCGCGCGCCGCCCTAAGCCGCCGCCTCACCCGCGCCGCCGCCGCACCTTGCCGCCGCCGCCCCACGCCCACGCCGCGGGAAGGCCCCTCGCCGGAGACCATCGCCGGAGGTAGCCCCTCGCTACACATCTATTCTTTTTCTCGGATCGTTTTCTTCTAATCGTTCCGATTCTTTTCTTCTCTAAACCGTTCCGGTTTTCTAGATCGTTTTTTTCGATCGGTTTTCTTCTCCGAAACCCTAGATCGGATTCGTTTTCTTCTCCGATCTAGTTGCCTTTGGACCGTTCGCCGGATCGTTCGTCCTAACGAACGTGATCACCGGATTCTTCTAGGTTAACGACGTCCGTTCGTTTAACCGTTCTTCTTTTTCTTTTCGTCGGATTTATTCCGCGATCGCGATCTCAGATCCGATCTTCTTTCTAGTTCTTTTCGCTCGTTTATCGGAATCAGGTGATTCAAGCGCCTGGAGTTTCGTCTCGAAACCGCCGTTCCGTCTAATCAACTTGAACAAGCTTTTGCCCCGATAAAAATTTGACCTAGTTTCAACTTGCTAGAACCGAGTTGTTTTCTTCCGCCGTTTGTTTTCCGTTTCTTTGTTCGGTTCGTTCTTTCTTTGCAACCGGAGTTCTTAAATTGAACTTTCTGGTTCGTTCTCTTGTTCGAGTTTTACCTGTGCATTAGATGAGTACTTATTGTATGCTTGTTGTTTGTCTGCGATAGATTACCCGGATTGCGCCGCTTGTTACTTCGAAACCCTAGGACTCGCGGATCATCAGCAAGGCAAGTAACACTTTGATCATACCTTTTCTACAACCCATGTTTTATTGCATTAGATCAATCCTCACACATTGCATGATTAGGATCTAATTAAATTGTGGGATGGGAAGTAGATGAGGTAGTACCTATTACCTGTATTATTATGAAACCTTTGGGAGTTACTTCTACGTTTGCTTATTATTATGCCATGCTATGCTAGTAGACGTGGATTGGGTGAGTGATATCCATTACAGATGTGAGTTGATAATTTTAAAAGGTTTATCTAAGGTGGCAACTTAAACACACATCTGGGTGGATTGAGGCACCTGATGTCTATCAGGACTTGCCTGTTTTTTTGGACCGCCACCCAGGCTCAAAGGGATCATAAGATCTTTCATGCTAGAAACTTCCGTGTGCAGCCACAAGCCATTATGGGCTCTGGCATAGTTGACTAAGTTGTGCGAACTCTTACGGGGTGGACTAGCAGATGTAGGGGTTGTAGGTGGTACGGTCTACCCCACATGTAAGGTGCTAGCGCTTCTGAAAGACTGTGTCTCGGTCATCCGTCTTCTCAAACACCATGTAGTGCGAGAAACCAAACGGAGGCGATCGAGTCTTGTGGGGAAAAGTGCGCAAACCTCTGCAGAGTGTACAAACTAATCATGATTAGCCGTGTCCCCGGTTATGGACAACTTGAGTATCTAGTACTTGAATATCATTGGTGAATCTCAACATGTTACTTCTAATTAATGATGTTGGGTTTTAATTGTACTTTTAATTGGGATTGAGAATGCTGTCAACCATTCTCAATGTTTCACAACCACCATGATAGTTAAATAAATTTATTCCTTTGCAGTAGGGAAAAATTGGCTTTACGCAAAACTGTAACCATAGAGCTTTCCACCAGCCATATGTGCATATAGTATAGCTGTTTCATTCCATTACTCTCTATGTGTTACATTGCCAGCATATTCCATGTGCTGACCCGTTTTCGGGCTGCAATGTTAATGTTGCAGACTTTTCAGACGACGATTGAGGTGCGTTTAGGTCGTGGCCCTATACTCAGTGATGCCGCTGGAGTTGATGGACCCATTTATCTTCCAAGTCTTCCGCTGTTATTTTTATTGTATGGCCTTAAGCCATATTCAGTGTAATAAGTTCTTTTTGAGCCATCGATGTAATAAGTGTGTGATTGCAACTCTGTTATAAAACCTCGATGTACTGTGTGGTGTCAGCATTACTGATCCAGGGATGACACCGTAGCACAGTAGACGTGATCCATTCGGGTCAGGTCGCTACAACTATAGGTGGAATAGAATGGTGGTTGTGGAGAAGACAAAATGGAGAAGATAGTCTCATGTCAACTAGGTGTATCAACGGGCTATGGAGGTGCCCATCAATAGATATTAATGTGAGTGAGTAGGGATTTCCATGCAATGGATGCACTAGAGCTATAAATGTATGAAAACTCAACAAAAGAAACTAAGTGGGTGTGCATCCAACTTGCTTGCTCATGAAGACCTAGGGCATTTTGAGGAAGCCCATCATTGGAATATAGAAGCCAAGTTCTATAATGAAAAATTCCCACTAGTATATGAAAGTGACAAAATAGGAGACTCTCTATCATGAAGACCATGGTGCTATTTTGAAGCACAAGTGTGGGAAAAGGATAGTAGCATTGCCCCTTCTCTCTTTTTCTCTCTTTTTTTGTTTGGGCTTCTTTGGACTCTTTTTTATTTGGGCTTCTTTGGCCTCTTTTTTTTATTTCCTCACATGGGACAATGCTCTAATGATGATGATCGTCACACTTTTATTTACTCATGACTCAATGTTACAACTCGATACTAGAACAAAAATATGACTCTATGTGAATGCCTCTGGCGGTGTACCGGGATGTGCAATGAATCAAGAGTGACATGTATGAAAGAATTATGAATGGTGCCTTTGCCACAAATACGATGTCAACTACATGATCATGCAAAGCAATATGACAATGATGAAGCGTGTCATAATAAATGAAACGGTAAAAAGTCGCATGGCAATATATCTCGGAATGGCTATGGAAATGCCATAATAGGTAGGTATGGTGGCTGTTTTAAGGAAGGTATATGGTGGGTTTATGGTACCGGCGAAAGTTGCATGGTACTAGAGAGGCTAGCAATGGTGGAAGGGTGAGAGTGCGTATAATCCATGGACTCAACATTAGTCATAAAGAACTCACATACTTATTGCAAAAATATATTAGTTATCAAAACAAAGTATTATGCGCATGCTCCTAGGGGGGATAGATTGTTAGGAAAAGACCATCACTCGTCCCCGACCGCCACTCATAAGGAAGACAATCAATAAATAAATCATGCTCCGACTTCATCACATAACGGTTCACCATACGTGCATGCTACAGGAATCACAAACTTTAACACAAGTATCTCTCAAATTCACAACTACTCAACTAGCATGACTCTAATATCACCATCTTCATATCTCAAAACAATCATAAAGAATCAAACTTCTCATAGTATTCAATGCACTTTATATGAAAGGTTTTTATCATACCCATCTTGAATGCCTATCATATTAGGACTAATTTCATAACCAAAGCAATTTACCATGCTGTTCTAAAGGACTCTCAAAATAATATAAGTGAAGCATGAGCGATCAATTTTCTATAAGATAAAACCACCACCGTGTTCTAAAAAAAAATAAGTGAAGTACTAGAGCAAAATTATCTAGCTCAAAAGATATAAGTGAAGCACATAGAGTATTCTAATAAATTCTGATTCATGTGTGTCTCTCCCAAAAGGTGTGTACAGCAAGGATGATTGTGGTAAACTAAAAAGCAAAGACTCAAAGCATACAAGGCGCTCCAAGCAAAACACATATCATGTGGTGAATAAAAATATAGCCTCAAGTAAAGTTACCGATAGACGAAGACGAAAGAGGGGATGCCTTCTGGGGCATCCCCAAGCTTAGGCTTTTGGTTGTCCTTGGATTTTACCTTGGGGTGCCTTGGGCATCCCCAAGCTTAGTCTCTTGCCACTCCTTGTTCCGAAATCCATCAAATCTTTACCCAAAAACTTGAAAACTTCACAACACAAAACTCAACAGAAAATCTCATGAGCTCCGTTAGTATAAGAAAACAAATCACCACTTAAGGTACTTTAATGAACTCATTCTTTATTTATATTGGTGTTTAACCTAATGTATTCCAACTTTTCTGTGGTTCATACCCCCCGATACTAGCCATAGATTCATCAAAATAAGCAAACAACCCACAAAAAAAGAATCTATCAAAAACAGAACAATATGTAGTAATCTGTAGGTTTAGAATACTTCTATAACTCCAAAAATTCTACAAAATTAGGATGATCTAAATAATTTGTATATTGATATACTTCAGTTGGAATCAGTAATTTATCGCTCTCTGGTCAAAAATGAAAATTATTCTCGTGAGCACATACTTTCTGGTTTTTTCAGCAGGATCAAATAACAATCATCCAAGAAGATCCTAAAGGCTTTACTTGGCACAAACACTAATTAAAACATAAAAAACACAATCATAACAGAGGATAGATGATTTATTTATTACTAAAAAGGAACAAAAATCAAGGAACAAAAATAAAATTGGGTTGCCTCCCAACAAGCGCTATCGTTTAATTCCCCTAGCTAGGCATAAAAGCAAAAATAGATCTAGGTATTATCATCTTTGGTATGCAATCCATAAGTGGCTCTCATAATAGATTCATAAGGTAATTTAATTTTCTTTCTAGGAAAGTGTTCCATGCCTTTCCTTAAGGGAAATTGGAATCTAATATTTCCTTCTTTCATGTCAATAATTGCACCAATCGTTCTAAGGAAAGGTCTACCAAGAATAATAGGACATGTAGGATTGCAATCTATATCAAGAACAATTAAATCTATGGGCACATAATTCCTATTTGCAACAATAAGAACATCATTAATCCTTCCCATAGGTTTCTTAATGGTGGAATCCGCAAGATGCAAATTTAAAGAACAATCATCAAATTCACGGAAACCTAACACATTACACGAAGTTTTTGGAATCGTGGAAACACTAGCACCCAAATAATATAAAGCATATCATTCATGATATTTAATATTAATTTTAATAGTAGGTTCACACTCATCATAAAGTTTTATAGGGATAGAAACTTCTAATTCAAGTATTTCTTCATAAGATTGCATTAAAGCATCAACGATATGTTTAGTGAAAGCTTTGTTTTGATCATAAGCATGAGGAGAATTTAACACGGATTGCAACAAGGAAATACAATATATCAAAGAGCAATTATCATAATTAAATTCCTTGAAATCCAAAATAGTGGGTTCATTGCTATGTAAAGTTTTGACCTCTTCAATCCCACTTTTACCAATTTTTGCATCAAGATCTAAAAACTCTGAATCATTGGGACGCCTTATAACTAAAGTTGACTCATCTCCATTCCCATCTTTATGAAGATTCATATTGGCAAACAAGGATTTAATAGGAGACGCACCAACCACTTTTAGATCTTCATCATTGTTATCATGAAAACAAGAAGAACACGCCCTCACAAGGCAATCCTTTTTAGCATGCATCCTAGCGGTTCTTTCTTTGCACTCATCAATGGAAATTCTCATGGCTTTGAGAGACTCATTGATATCATGCTTAGGTGGAATAGATCTAATTTTCAAAGAATCAACATCAAGAGAAATTCTATCCGCGTTCCTAGCCAACTCATCAATCTTAAGCATTTTTTCTTCAAGCAAAGCATTGAAATTCTTTTGCGAATTCATAAATTATTTAACACTAGTCTCAAAATCAGAGGGCATCTTATGAAAATTTCCATAAGAGTTCTTGTAGTAATTACCATAATTATTAGAGGAATTACTAGGAAAAGGCCTAGAATTAAAATTTCCTCTATACGCGTTGTTACCAAAATTGTTCCTACCAACGAAATTCACATCCATAGATTCATTATTATTCTCAATCAAAGTGGACAAAGGCATATCATTAGGATCAGAGGAAGCACTCTTATTAGCAAACAATTTCATAAGTTCATCCATCTTTCCACTCAAAACATTAATCTCTTCTATCGCATGTACTATTTTATTAGTAGATCTTTCGGTGTGTCATTGAGAATAATTAACCATAATATTATCTAGGAGTTTAGTAGCTTCTCCTAAATTGATTTCCATAAAAGTGCCTCCCGCGGCCGAATCTAAAAGATTTCTAGAAGCAAAATTCAATCCAGCATAAAAATTATGTATAATCATCCATAAATTCAAACCATGTGTAGGGCAATTACGTATCATTAATTTCATCATCTCCCAAGCTTGTGCAACATGCTCATGATCAAGTTTCTTAAAATTCATAATATCGTTTCTATGGGAGATGTTCTTAGCGGGAGGAAAATACTTAGAGATAAAAGCATCTTTGCACTTATTCCATGAATCAATACTATTTTTAGGCAAAGAAGAGAACCAAGTTTTAGCGTGATCTCTAAGCGGAAACAGAAATAGCTTCAATTTAACAATATCATTATGCACATCTTTCTTCTTTTGCATATCACATAAATCAACAAAGCTGTTTAGATGGGTAGCGGCATCTTCACTAGGAAGGCCAGCAAATTGATCTATCATGACAATATTCAGCAAAGCACTATTAATTTCACAAGATTCAGCATCGGTAAGAGGAGCAATCGGAGTGCTAATAAAATCATTATTGTTGATACTGGAAAATTCACATTATTTAGTATTATCTTGAGCCATCATGACAAACAATCAATCCAACAAACAATCACACAAGAGGCAAGCGAAAAGAAGCAAACGGAAAAAGGGCAAACAGAAAAGAGGTGAATAAAACAGCAAGGGTGAAGTGGGGGAGAGGAAAACGAGAGGCAGCGATAAGAGTTTGTGAATGGTACTTGGTATGTCTTGACTTGGCGTAGATCTCCCCGGCAACGATGCCAGAAATGGCTAGTTGACAGGAGATCATATCTTGACTTGACATGGTGCAAATCTCCCCGGCAACGGCGCCAGAAATCCTTGTTGCTACCTCTTGAGCATGCGTTGGTTTTCCCTTGAAGAGGAAATGGTGATGAAACAAAGTAGCGTAAGTATTTCCCTCAGTTTTTGAGAACCAAGGTATCAATCCAGTAGGATACTACACACAAGTCAATTAGTGCCTGCACAAACAAACAAGAACCTCGCAACCAACGCGATAAAGGGGTTGTCAATCCCTTCATGGTCACTTACGAAAGTGAGATCTGATAGAGATAATAAGATAAATATTTTTGGTATTTTTGTTGTATAGATTGAAAAGTAAAAATTGCAAAATAAACAGTAAACTAGAATTGTAGATCGGAAACTTATATGATGTAAAGTAGACCCGGGGGCCATAGGTTTCACTAGTGGCTTCTCTCAAGATAGCATATATTACGATGGGTGAACAAATTACTGCCGAGCAATTGATAGAAAAGCGCATAGTTATGATGATATCTAGGCATGATCATGAACATAGGCATCACGTCCGTGTCAAGTAGACCGAAACGATTCTGTATCTACTACTATTACTTCACACATCGACCGCTATCCAGCATGCATCTAGAGTATTAAGTTCATAAGAATAGAGTAACGCATTAGGCAAGATGACATGATGTAGAGGCATAAATTCAAGCAATATGATATAAACCCCATCTTTTTATCCTCGATGTCAACAATACAATACGTGCCTTGCTGCCCTGCTGTCACTGGGAAAGGACACCGCAAGATTGAACCCAAAGATAAGCAGTTCTCCCATTGCAAGAAAGATCAATCTAGTAGGCCAAACCAAACTGATAATTTGAAGAGTCTTGCAAAGATATCAAATCATGCATATAAGAATTCAGAGAAGAATCAAATATTGTTCATAGATAATCTTAATCATAAACCCACAATTCATTGGATCTCAGCAAACACATCGCAAAAAGAATTGCATCGAATAGATCTCCAAGAACATCGAGGAGAACTTTGTATTTAGATCCAAAGAGATAGAAGAAGCCATCTAGCTAATGACTATGGACCTGAAGGTCTGTGGTAAACTACTCACACATCATCGGAGAGGCTATGGTGTGTTGGGGAACGCAGTAATTTCAAAAATTTCCTACGCACACGCATGATCATGGTGATGCATAGCAACGAGAGGGGAGAGTGTCGTCCACATACCCTCGTAGACCATTAAGCGGAAGCGTTATAACAACGCGGTTGATGTAGTCGTACGTCTTCACGGTCGACCGATCTTCAGTACTGAACATACGACACCTCCGCGTTCAGCACACGTTCAGCTCGGTGATGTCCCGCGAACTCACGATCCAGTAGATCTCGAGGGAGAGTTTTGTCAGCACGACGGCATGCTGACGATGTTGATGAAGCTACCTACGCAGGGCTTTGCCTAAGCACCGCTACGATATAACCGAGGTGGATTTTGGTGGAGGGGGCACCGCACACGGCTAAGAGATCAACAAATCAATTGTTGTGTCTTTGGGGTGCCCCTGCCCCCGTATATAAAGGGGGGAGGAGGAGAGGGCCAACCAAGGGAGAGGCGCGCCCAAGGGGGGGGCAATCCTACTCCAAGTAGGTTTGCCCCCTCCCTTTCCTATTCCAAGAAGGAGAAGGCGGAAGGAAGAGGTGGAGAGAAGGAGATAGGGGCCCGCCGCCCCTTCCCCTTATCCAATTCGGATTGGGGCAAGGGGGGCCGCGCGCCACCTCCTGGCTGCCCTCTCTCTTCTCCATTAAGGCCCATAAGGCCCAATAGCTTCCCGGGGGGTTCCGGTAACCCCCGGTACTCCGGTATATGTCTAAAACCTCCCGGAACACTTCCGGTGTCTGAACATAGTCATCCAATATAGATCTTTATGTCTCAACATTTCGAGACTCCTCATCATGTCCGTGATCATATCCGGGACTCCGAACTACCTTCGATACATCAAAACACAAAAACTCATAATACCGATCGTCACAGAACTTTAAGCGTGCGGACCCTACGGGTTCGAGAACTATGTAAACATGACCGAGACATGACTCTGGTCAATAACCAATAGCGGAACCTAGATGCTCATATTGGTTCCTACATATTCTACGAAGATCTTTATCGGTCAAACCGCATAACAACATACGTTGTTCCCTTTGTCATCCGTATGTTACTTGCCTGAGATTCAATCATCGGTATCTCAATACCTAGTTCAATCTCGTTACCGGAAAGTCTCTTTACTCGTTTCGTAATGCAACATCCAGCAGCTAACTCATTAGTCACATTGCTTTCAAGGCTTATAGTGATGTGCATTACCGAGAGGGCCTAGAGATACCTCTGTGACAATCAGAGTGACAAATCCTAATCTCGATCTATGCCAACTCAACAAGTACCATTGGAGACACCTGTAGAGCACCTTTATAATCACCTAGTTACGTCGTGATGTTTGGTAGCACACAAGGTGTTCCTCCGGTAATCGGGAGTTGCATAATCTCATAGTCATAGGAACATGTATAAGTCATGAAGAAAGCAATAGCAGTAAACTAAATGATCATGTGCTAAGCTAACGGAATGGGTCATGTCAATCACATCATTCTCTAATGATGTGATCCCGTTAATCAAATGACAACTCATGTCTATGGTTAGGAAACATAACCATCATTGATTCAACGAGCTAGTCAAGTAGAGGCATACTAGTGACAATCTGTTTGTCTATGTATTCACACATGTATTAAGTTTCCGATTATACAATTCTAGCATGAATAATAAACATTTATCATGGTATAAGGAAATATAAATAAAACCTTTATTATTGCCTTTAGGGCATATTTCCTTCAGTCTCCCACTTGCACTAGAGTCAATAATCTAGTTCACATCTTTATGTGATTAGTTCACATCTCCATGTGACTAATACCCAAAGGGTTTACTAGAGTCAATAATCTAGTTCACATCGCTCTGTGATTAACACCCAAAGAGTGATCATGTTTTGCTTGTGAGAGAAATTTAGTCAACGGGTCTGCCACATTCGGAGCCGTATGTATTTTGCAAATTTTCTATGTCTACAATGCTTCATGGAGATACTCTAGCTAATTTCTCCCACTTTCAATATGTATCCAGATCGGGACTTAGAGTCATCTAGATCGATGTAAAAATCTTGCATCAATGTAACTCTTTACGACGAACTCTTTTATCATCTCCATAACCGAGAAATATTTCCTTAGTCCTCTAAGGATAATTTTGACCATTGTCGAGTGATCTACTCCTAGATCATTATTATACTCCCTTGCCAGAATCATGCTAAGGTATACAATTGGACTGGTAAACAGCATAGCATACTTTATAGAACCTATGACTGAGGCATAGGGAATGACTTTTCATTCTATTTCTATTTTCTATTGTGGTCGGGTTTTGAGTCTTTACTCAACTTCACACCTTGCAACACAGGCAAGAACTCCTTCTTTGACTATTCCATTTTGAACTACTTCAAAATCTTGTCAAGGTATGTACTCATTGAAAAAACTTATCAAGCGTCTTGATCTATCTCTATAGATCATGATGCTCAATGTGCAAGCAGTTTCATCAAGGTCTTTCTATGAAAAAATCTTTTCAAACACTCCTTTATGCTTTCGAGGAAATTCTACATTATTTTCGATCAACAATATTCACATATACTTATCAGAAATGCTGTAGTGCTCCCACTCACTTTCTTGTAAATACAGGCTTCACCGCAAGTCTGTATAAAACCATATACTTTGATCACTTTATCAAAGCATATATTCCAACTCCGAGATGCTTGCACCAGTCCATAGATGGATCGCTAGAGCTTGCTCACTTTGTTAGCACCTTTAGGATCGACAAAACCTTCTGGTTGCATCATATACAACTATTCTTTAAGAAATCCATTAAGGAATACAGTTTTGACATCCATTTGCTAGATTTCATAAAATGCGGCAACTGCTAACATGATTCAGACAGACTTTTAAGCATCGAAACGAGTGAGAAAAACTCATCGTAGTCAACACCTTGAACTTGTCAAAAACATTTCGCGACAATTCGAGCTTTGTAGATAGTAACACTACTATTAGCGTCCGTCTTCCTCTTGAAGATCAATTTATTCTTAATGACTTACCGATCATCAGGCAAGTCATTCAAAGTCCATACTTCGTTCTCATACATGGATCCCATCTCAGATTTCATGGCCTCAAGCCATTTTGCGGAATCTGGGTTCATCATCGCTTCCTCATAGTTCGTAGGTTCATCATGGTCTAGTAACATGACTTCTAGAAAGGATTGGTGTACCACTCTGGTGCGGACCATACTCTGGTTGTCCTACGAGGTTCGGTAGCAACTTGATCTGAAGTTTCATGATCGTCATCATTAGCTTCCTCACTAATTGGTGTAGGAATCACTAGAACTGATTTCTGTGATGAACTACTTTCCAATTCGGGAGAAGGTACAATTACCTTATCAAGTTCTACATTCCTCCCACTCACTTATTTTGAGAGAAACTTCTTCTCTAGAAAGGATCCATTCTTAACAACGAATATCTTGCCTTCGGATCTGTGATAGAAGGTGTACCCAATAGTTTCCTTTGGGTATCCTATGAAGACGCATTTCTCCGATTTGGGTTCGAGCTTATTAGGTTGAAACTTTTTCACATAAGCATCATAGCCCCAAACTTTAAGAGACGATAGATTAGATTTCTTACTAAATCATAGTTCATACGGCGTCGTCTCAACGGATTTAGATGGTGCCCTATTTAACGTGAATGCAGTTGTCTCTAATGCATAACCCCAAAACGATAGTGGTAAATTGGTAAGAGACATCATAGATTGCACCATATCTAATAAAGTACGGTTATGATGTTCGGACACACCATTACGCTGTGGTGTTCCAAGTGGCATGAGTTGTGAAACTATTCCACATTGTTTCAAATGAAGACCAAACTCGTAACTCAAATATTCTCCTCCACGATCAGATCGTAGAAACTTTATTTTCTTGTTACGATGATTTTCCACTTCACTCTAAAATTATTTGAACTTTTCTTTTAGATTTATGTTTCATCAAGAAGATATACCCATATCTTACTCAAATCATCTGTGAAGGTCAGAAAATAACGATACGTGCCGCGAGCCTCAACACTCATTGGACTGCATACATTAGTATGTATTATTTCCAACAAGTCTGTTGCTCGCTCCATTGTTCCGGAGAACGGAGTCTTAGTCATCTTCCCCATGAGGCATGGCTCGCAAGCATCAATTGATTCATAATCAAGTGATTCCAAAAGCCCATCAGCATGGATTTTCTTCATGCGCTTTACACCAATATGACCTAAACGGCAGTGCCACAAATAAGTTGCACTATCATTATTAACTTTGCATCTTTTGGCTTCAATATTATGAATAGGTGTATCACTACAATCGAGATTCAATAAACCATTCACCTTGGGTGTATTACCATTAAAGGTTTTATTCATGTAAACAGAACAACAATTATTCTCTGACTTTAAATAAATAACTTGCAATAAACATGATCAAATCATATTCATGCTTAACGCAAACACCAAATAACATTTATTTAGGTTCAACACTAATCCCGAAAGTATAGGGAGTGTGCGATGATGATCATATCAATCTTGGAACCACTTCCAACACACATCGTTACTTCACCCTTAACTAGTCTCTGTTCATTATGCAACTCCCGTTTCGAGTTACTAATCTCAGCAACTGAACTAGTATCAAATACTGAGGGGTTGCTATAAACACTAGTAAATTACACATCAATAACGTGTATATCAAATATACCTTTGTTCACTTTGCCATCCAGTGACCAGTCCCTTTGCAGTAGAAGCACTTAGTCTCAGGCTTAGGTCCAGACTTGGGCTTCTTCACTTGAGCAGCAACTTGATTGTCATTCTTCTTGAAGTTCCCCTTCTTCCCTTTGCCCTTTTATTGAAACTAGTGGTCTTGTCAACCATCAACACTTGATGCTTTTCTTGATTTCTACCTTCATCCATTTTAGCATCACGAAGAGCTTGGGAATCGTTCCCGCTATCCCTTGCATACTATAGTTCATCACGAAGTTCCAGTAACTTGGTGATAGTGACTAGAGAACTCCGTCAATCACTATCTTATCTGGAAGATTAACTCCCACTTGATTCAAGTGATTGTAGTACTCAGACATTCTGAGCACATGCTCACTAGCTGAGCTATTCTCCTCCACCTTGTAGGCAAAGTGCTTGTCAAAGGTCTCATACCTTTCGACATGGGCATGAGTCTAAAATACTAATTTCAACTCTTCGAACATCGTATATGCTCCGTGGCGTTCAAAACATTTTGAAGTCCCGGTTCTAAGCCGTAAAGCATGGTGCACTAAACTATCAAGTAGTCATCATACCGAGCTTTGCCAAACGTGCATAATGTCTGTATATGCTCCTGCAATAGGTCCGTCACCTAGTGGTGCATTAAGGACATAATTCTTCGGTGCAGCAATGAGGATAATCCTCAGATCATGGATCCAATCCGCATCATTGCTACTAACATCTTTCAATTTATTTTTCTCTAGGAACATATCAAAAATAAACGGGGAAGCTATGTGCGAGCTATTGATCTACAACATAGATATGCAAATACTATCAGGACTAAGTTCATGATAAATTTAAGTTCAGTTAATCATATTACTTAAGAACTCCCACTTAGATAGACATCCCTCTAGTCATCTAAATGATCACGTGATCCAAATCAACTAAACCATGTCCGATCATCACGTGAGATGGAGTAGTTTTCAATGGTGAACATCACTATGTTGATCATATCTACTATATGATTCACGCTCGACCTTTCGATCTCAGTGTTCCGAGGCCATATCTGCATATGCTAGGCTCGTCAAGTTTAACCCGAGTATTTCTGTGTGTGCAAAACTGGCTTGCACCCGTTGTATGTGAACGTAGAGCTTATCACACCCGATCATCAGGTGGTGTCTTGGCACGACGAACTTTAGCAACGGTGCATACTCAGGGAGAACACTTGTACCTTGAAATTTAGTGAGAGATCACCTTATAATGCTACCGCCAAACTAAGCAAAATAAGATGCATAAAGGATAAACATCACATGCAATCAAAATATGTGACATGATATGTCCATGATCATCTTGCGCCTTTGATCTCCATCTCCAAAGTACCATCATGATATCTATCGTCACCGGCATGACACCATGATCTCCATCATCTTGATCTCTATCAATGTGTCATCATATGGTCGTCTCACCAACTATTGCTATCGCATAGCGATAAAGTAAAGCAATTACATGGCACTTGCATCTTATGCAATAAAAAGACAACCATAAGGCTTCTACCAGTTGCCGATAACTTTAACAAAACATGATCATCTCATACAACAATTTATATCTCATCACGTCTTGACCATATCACATCACAACATGCCTTGCAAAAACAAGTAAGACGTCCTCTACTTTGTTGTTGCAAGTTTTACATGGCTGCTACGGGCTGAGAAAGAACCGTTCTTACCTACGCATCAAAACCACAACGTGGTATAGTGATTGCTTTTTGATATTCAGAAAGAACCCTGTTCATTGAATCCGATTCAACTAAAGTTGGAGAAACAGACACCCACTAGCCACCTGTGTGCGAAGCACGTCGGTAGAACCAGTCTCGCATAAGCGTACGCGTCATGTCGGTCTGAGCCGCTTCATCCAACAATGCCGCTGAATCAAGAATCAACTAGTGACGGCAGGCAATATGTATATACCCACGCCCACAATTCCTTTGTGTTCTACTCGTGCATATAACATCTACGCATAGACCTGGCTCGGATGCCACTGTTGGGGAACGTAGTAATTTCAAAAATTTCCTATGCACACGCATGATCATGGTGATGCATAGCAACGAGAGGGGAGAGTGTCATTGATACGTCTCCAACGTATCTATAATTTTTGATTGCTCCATGCTATATTATCTACTATTTTGGACTATATTGGGCTTTATTTTCCACTTTTATATTATTTTTGGGACTAACCTATTAACCGGAGGCCCAGCCCAGAATTGTTGTTTTTTGCCTATTTCAGTGTTTCGGATAAACGGAATATCAAACGGAGTCCAAATGGAATAAAATCTTCGGGAACATGATTTTCTCACCGAACGTGATCCAGCAGACTTGGATCCTACTGCAAGGGATCAAAGAGGAGGTCACGAGGGTGGGGGGCGCCCCCCCTAGGGTGCGCCCCCCTGCCTCGTGGGCCCCTCGGTGCTCCACCGACGTACTCCTTCCTCCTATATATACACACGTACCCCCAAACGATCAGAACAGGAGCCAAAAACCTAATTCCACCACCGCAACTTTCTGTATCCACGAGATCCCATCTTGGGGCCTGTTCAGGAGCTCCGCCGGAAGAGGGCCGTCATCACGGAGGGCTTCTACATCATCATAGCCTCTCCGATGAAGTGTGAGTAGTTTACCTCAGATCTTCGGGTCCATAGTTAGTAGCTAGATGGCTTCTTCTCTCTCTTTGAATCTCAATACAAAGTTCTCCCCCTCTCTTGTGGAGATCTATTCGATGTAATCTTCTTTTTGCGGTGTGTTTGTTGAGACCGATGAATTGTGGGTTTATGATCAAGTCTATCTATGAATAATATATTGAATCTTCTCTGAATTCTTTTATGTATGATTGGTTATCTTTGCAAGTCTCTTTGAATTATCCGTTTGGTTTGGCCAACTAGATTGGTAGTTCTTGCCATCGGAGAAGTGCTTAGCTTTGGGTTCGATCTTGCGGTGTCCTTACCCAGTGACAGAAGGGGCAGCAAGGCACGTGTTGTATCGTTGCATCGAGGATAACAAGATGGGGTTTATTTCATATTGCATGAATTTATCTCTCTACATCATGTCATCTTGCTTAAGGCGTTACTCTATTTTTAACTTAATACTCTAGATGCATGCTGGATAGCGGTCGATGAGTGGAGTAATAGTAGTAAATGCAAAATCGTTTCGATCTACTTGTCACGGGCATGATGTCTATATACATGATCATGCCTAGATATTCTCATAACTATGCTCAATTCTGTCAATTGCTCAACAGTAATTTGTTCACCCACCGTAGAATACTTATGCTCTTGAGAGAAGCCACTAGTGAAACCTATGGCCCCCGGGTCTATTCTCATCATATCAATCTCCATTACTTTAATCTTGCTTTGCTTTTTTACTTTGCCTTTACTTTTTACTTTGCATCTTTATATAAAAAATACCAAAAATATTATATCTATCAGATCTCACTCTCGTAAGTGACCTTGAAGGGCTTGACAACCCCTAATCGCGTTGGTTGCGAGTAGCTATCGCTTTGTGCAGGTACGAGGGACTTGAGCGTGGGCTCCTACTGGATTGATACCTTGGTTCTCAAAAACTGAGGGAAATACTTACGCTACTCTACTGCATCATCCCTTCCTCTTCGGGGAAAACCAACGCAACCTCAAGACGTAGCAAGAAGGATTTCTGGCGCCGTTGCCGGGGAGTCTACACAAAAAGTCAATATACCAAGTACCCATCACAATCCCTATCTTTCGCATTACATTATTTGCCATTTGCCTCTCGTTTTCCTCTCCCCCCAATTCACCCTTGCCATTTTATTTGCCCTCTCTCTCTCCCTATCCTCCCTCTCTAGTTGCCTCTTTTTGCCTCTTTGCTTTTAGTTTGCTCGTGTGTTAGATTACTTGTTTGTCGCGATGGCTCAAGATACTACTAAATTGTGTGACTTCACCAATACCAATAATAATGATTTCCTTAGCACTCCGATTGCACCTCTTACCGATGCTGAATCTTGTGAAATTAATACTGCTTTGTTGAATCTTGTTATTAAAGATCAATTCACCGTCCTTCCTAGTGAAGATGCCACTACTCATCTGAATAGCTTCATTGATTTATGTGATATGCAAAAGAAAAAAGATGTCAATAATGATGTCGTTAAATTGAAGCTATTTCCTTTTTCGCTTAGAGATCGTGCTAAAGCTTGGTTTTCGTCTTTGCCTAAGAATAGTATTGATTCATGGAACAAGTGCAAAGATGGTTTTATCTCTAAGTATTTTCCTCCCGCTAAGATCATCTCTCTTAGAAACGATATTATGAACTTTAAACAACTTGATCATGAACATGTTGCACAAGCTTGGGAGAGAATGAAATTAATGATACGTAATTGCCCTATTCATGGTTTGAATTTCTGGATGATTATACAAATTTTTTATGCAGGATCGAATTTTGCTTCTAGAAATCTTTTAGATTCGGCCGCGGGAGGCACTTTTATGGAAATCACTTTAGGAGATGCTACTAAACTCCTAGATAATATTATGGTTAATTATTCTCAATGGCATACTGAATGAACTTCTAATAAAAAAGTGCATGCGATAGAAGAAATTAATGTGTTGAGTGGAAAGATGGATGAACTTATGAAATTATTTGCTACTAAGAGTGTTTCTTCTGATCCTAATGATATGCCTTTGTCTACTTTGATTGAGAATAACAATGAATCTATGGATGTGAATTTTGTTGGTAGGAATAATTTTGGTAACAACGCTTATAGAGGGAATTTTAATCCTAGACCATATCCTAGTAATCCTTCTAATAATTATGGGAATTCCTACAACAACTCTTATGGAAATTATAATAAGATGCCCTCTGATTTTGAATCTAATATTAAACAATTTATTTCTTCGCAAAATAATTTTAATGCTATGATTGAAGAAAAATTGCTTAAGATTGATGATTTGGCTAGGAACGTTGATAGAATTGCTCTTGATGTTGATGCTTTGAAACTTAGATCTATTCCACCTAAGCATGATATTAATGAGTCTCTAAAAGCCATGAGAATTTCAATTGATGAGTGTAAAGAAAGAACCGCTAGGATGCGTGCTTCCAAAGATGCCTTTATTAAAGCATGTTATTCCAATTCCTATGAAAATCAAGATGAAGATCTAAAAGTTATTGATGTGTCTCCAATTAAATCTTTATTTTGCAATATTAATCTTGATGAAACTGGATATGATCTTCCTTTACCTAGAAGGCGTTCTAAAAATCCGGAGTGTTTAGATCTTAATGATGAAATTGATGAAAGTGGGATTGAAAGAAATAAAAATCTAGATGTTGCTAAATCCACTATATTGGATTTCAAGGAATTTAATTATGAAAGTTGCTCTTTGATTGATTGTATTTCCTTGTTGCAATCCGTGCTAAATTCTCCACATGCTTATAGTCAAAATAAAGCCTTCACCGAACATATTGTTGATGCCTTGATGCAATCTTATGAAGAAAAACTTGAGTTGAAAGTTTCTATCCCTAGAAAACTTTATGATGAGTGGGAACCAACTATTAAAATTAAAATTAAAGATCATGAGTTTTATGCTTTGTGTGATTTGGGTGCTAGTGTCTCTACTATTCCCAAGACTCTGTGTGATTTACTAGATTTTTGTAACTTTGATGATTGCTCTCTAAACTTGCATCTTGCAGATTCCACTATTAAGAAACCTATGGGAAGAATTAATGATGTTATTATTGTTGCAAATAGTAATTATGTGCCCGTAGATTTCATTGTTCTTGATATAGATTGCAATCCTTCTTGCCCTATTATTCTTGGTAGACCTTTCCTTAGAACGGTTGGTGCGATTATTGATATGAAGGAAGGGAATATTAGATTTCAATTTCCATTAAAAACGGCATGGAACACTTTCCAAAAAATAAAATAAAATTACCATATGAAACTATCATGAGAGCCACTTATGGATTGCCTACCAAAGATGTCAATACCTAGATCTATCCTTGCTTGTTATGCCTAGCTAGGGGCGTTAAACGATAGCGCTTGTTGGGAGGCAACCCAATTTTATTTTTATTCCTTGCCTTTTGCTCCTGTTTATTAATAAATAAATTATTTAGCCTCTGTTTTGGTTGTGTTTTTTGTGTTTAATTAGTGTTTGTGCCAAGTAGAACCGTTGGGAAGACTTGGGGAAAGTCTTGTTGAACTTGCTGTAAAAAACAGGAACTTTAGCGCTCACGAGAACTGCTGTCATTTTTATTTGAGGAGTGCTATTTAGTTAATTCTTTTTGCAGATGATTAATAGATAAATTCCTCACGTCCAGAAATTTATTTTAGAATTTTTGGGGTTCCATATATTGCGCTAGCTACAGATTACTACAGACTGTTCTGTTTTTGACAGATTCTGTTTTTCGTGTGTTGTTTGCTTATTTTGATGAATCTATGGCTAGTAAAATAGTTTATAATCCATAGAGAAGTTTGAATACAGTAGGTTTAAAACCAATATAAATAAATAATGAGTTCATTACAGTACCTTGAAGTGGTCTTTTGTTTTCTTTTGCTAACGGAGCTCACGAGTTTTCTATTTTGAGTTTTGTGTTGTGAAGTTTTCAAGTTTTGGGTGAATTCTTTTGATGGATCATGGAACAAGGAGTGGCAAGAGCCTAAGATTGGGGATGCCCATGGAACCCCCAAGATAATCCAAGGACACAAAAAAGTCAAAGCTTGGGAATGCCCCGGAAGGCATCCCCTCTTTCGTCCACTTCCATCGGTAATTTACTTGGAGCTATATTTTTATTCACCAACATGATATGTGTTTTGCTTGGAGCGTCTTGTATTATTTGTGTATTTGTGTCTTAGTATGACACAATCATCCTTGCTTTACACATGTTTTGAGAGAGCCATACATGAATTAAAATTTGATAGAATACTCTATGTGCTCCACTTATATCTTTTGAGCTAGATAATTTTGCTCTATGTGCTTCACTTATATCTTTTGAGCTAGATAATTTTGCTCTGTGTGCCTCACTTAGATCTTTTAGAGCACGGCGGTGGATTTTTTTTAAAGAAACTATTGATCTCTCATGTTTCACTTAAATTAATTTGAGAGTCTCTTAATAGCATGGTAATTTGCCTAATAATAATATGCTTGGTATTCAAGATTTGTGAATCTTTCTTTTGAGTGTGTTGAATACTAAGAAAAGATTGAAGCATGATAATTGTTTTGAGATATGGAGGTGATAATATTAAAGTCATGCTAGTTGAGTAGTTGTGAATTTAAAGAATACTTGTGTTGAAGTTTGTGATTCCCGTAGCATGCACGTATGGTGAACCGTTATGTGATGAAGTCGGAGCATGATTTATTTATTGATTGTCTTCCTTATGAGTGGCGGTCGGGGACAAGCGATGGTATTTTCCAACCAAGCTATCCCCCTAGGAGCATGCATGTAATACTTTGCTTTGATAACTTCTAGATTTTTGCAATAAGTATATGAGTTCTTTATGATTAATGTTGAGTCCATGGATTATACGCACTCTCACCCTTCCACCCTTGCTAGCCTCTCTAATACCGTGCAACTTTCGCCGATATCATACACCTACCATATACCTTCCTCAAAACAGCCACCATACCTACCTATTATGGCATTTCCATAGCCATTCCGAGATATATTGCCATGCAACTTTCCACCATCCAGTTCATCATGACACATACATCATCGTCATATTGCTTAGCATGATCATGTAGTTGACATAGTATTTGTGGCAAAGCCACCGTTCATAATTCTTTCATACTTGTCACTCTTGATTCATTGCATATCCCGGTACACCGCCGGAGGCATTCATATAGAGTCATACTTTGTTTTAGTATCGAGTTGTAATCATTGAGTTGTAAATAAATAGAAGTGTGATGATCATCGTTCAATAGAGCATTGTCCCCCCAAAAAAGAGAAAGGCCAAAGAAAAAAAGAAGGCCCAAAAAAATAAAAAAATAAAAAAGGGGCAATGCTACTATCCATTTTTTCCACACTTGTGCTTCAAAGTAGCACCATGATATAGCGAGTCTCATATATTGTGCTTCAAAGTAGCACCATGTTCTTCATATAGAGAGTCTCATATGTTGTCACTTTCATATACTAGTGGGAATTTTATGTTATAGAATTTGGCTTGTATATTCCAATGATGGGCTTCCTCAAATTTCCCTAGGTCTTCGTGAGCAAGCAAGTTGGATGCACACCCACTAGTTTATTTTGTTGAGCTTTCATACATTTATAGCTCTAGTGCATCCGTTGCATGGCAATCCCTACTCACTCACATTGATATCTATTGATGGGAACCTCCATAGCCCGTTGATACGCCTAGTTGATGTGAGACTATCTTCTCCTTTTTGTCTTCTCCACAACCACCATTCTATTCCACCTATAGTGCTATATCCATGGCTCACGCTCATGTATTGCGTGAAGATTGAAAAGGTTTTGAAAAAGTTAGAGTATGAAGCAATTGCTTGGCTTGTCATCGGGGTTGTGCATGATTTAAATACTTTGTGTGGGGAAGATGGAGCATAGCCAGACTATATGATTTTGTAGGGATAACTTTCTTTGGCCATGTTATTTTGAGAAGACATAATTGCTTTGTTAGTATGCTTGAAGTATTATTATTTTCTATGTCAATATAAACTTTTGTCTTGAATCTTTCTAATCTGAATATTCATACCACAATTAAGAAGATTTGCATTGAAATTATGCAAAGTAGCACTCCGCATCAAAAATTCTCTTTTTATCATTTACCTACTCGAGGACGAGCAGGAATTAAGCTTGGGGATGCCTGATACGTCTCCAACGTATCTATAATTTTTGATTGCTCCATGCTATATTATCTACTGTTTTGGACTATATTGGCCTTTATTTTCCACTTTTATATTATTTTTGGAACTAACCTATTAACCGGAGGCCCAGCCCAGAATTGCTGTTTTTTTTGCCTATTTTAGTGTTTCAAATAAACGGAATATCAGACGGAGTCCAAATGGAATAAAATCTTCGGGAACATGATTTTCTCATCGAACGTGATCCAGGAGACTTGGACCCTACTGCAAGGGATCAAAGAGGAGGTCACGAGGGTGGGGGCGCCCCCCCCTAGGGCGCGCCCCCCTGCCTCGTGGGCCCCTCGGTGCTCCACCGACGTACTCCTTCCTCCTATATATACACATGTACCCCCAAACGATCAGAACAGGAGCCAAAAACCTAATTCCACCGCTGCAACTTTCTGTATCCACGAGATCCCATCTTGGGGCCTGTTCCGGAGCTCCACCGGAAGAGGGCCGTCATCACGGAGGGCTTCTACATCATCATAGCCTCTCCGATGAAGTGTGAGTAGTTTACCTCAGACCTTCGGGTCTATAGTTAGTAGCTAGATGGCTTCTTCTCTCTCTTTGAATCTCAATACAAAGCTCTCCCCCTCTCTTGTGGAGATCTATTCGATGTAATCTTCTTTTTGCGGTGTGTTTGTTGAGACCGATGAATTGTGGGTTTATGATCAAGTCTATCTATGAATAATATTTGAATCTTCTCTGAATTCTTTTATGTATGATTGGTTATCTTTGCAAGTCTCTTCGAATTATCCGTTTGGTTTGGCCAACTAGATTGGTAGTTCTTGCCATGGGAGAGGTGCTTAGCTTTGGGTTCGATCTTGCGGTGTCCTTACCCAGTGACAGAAGGGGCAGCAAGGCACGTATTGTATCGTTGCCATCGAGGATAACAAGATGGGGTTTATTTCATATTGCATGAATTTATCTCTCTACATCATGTCATCTTGCTTAAGGCGTTACTCTATTTTTAACTTAATACTCTAGATGCATGCTGGATAGCGGTCGATGAGTGGATTAATAGTAGTAGATGCAGAATCGTACCGATCTACTTGTCATGGACGTGATGCCTATATACATGATCATGCCTAGATATTCTCATAACTATGCTCAATTCTGTCAATTTCTCAACAGTAATTTGTTCACCCACCGTAGAATACTTATGCTCTTGAGAGAAGCCACTAGTGAAACCTATGGCCCCCGGGTCTATTCTCATCATATCAATCTCCATTACTTTAATCTTGCTTTGCTTTTTTACTTTGCCTTTACTTTTTACTTTGCATCTTTATATCAAAAATACCAAAAATATTATATCTATCAGATCTCACTCTCGTAAGTGACCGTGAAGGGTGTGACAACCCCTAATCGTGTTGGTTGCGAGTAGCTATCGCTTTGTGCAGGTACGAGGGACTTGAGTGTGGGCTCCTACTGGATTGATACCTTGGTTCTCAAAAACTGAGGGAAATACTTATGCTACTCTGCTGCATCATCCCTTCCTCTTTGGGGAAAACCAACGCAAGCTCAAGATGTAGCAGTCATCCACATACCCTTGTAGACCGTTAAGCGGAAGCGTTATAACAACACGGTTGATGTAGTCGTACGTCTTCACGATCGACCGATCTTCAGTACCGAATGTACGGCACCTCCCGTTCAGCACACGTTCAGCTTGGTGACGTCCCGCGAACTCACGATCCAGTGGAGCTCGAGGGAGAGTTTCGTCAACACGACGGCGTGGTGACGATGTTGATGAAGCTATCGATGCAGGGTTCGCCTAAGCACCACTACGATATAACCGAGGTGGATTATGGTGGAGGGGGCACCGCACACGGCTAAGAGATCAACAAATCAATTGTTGTGTCTTTGGGGTGCCCCTGCCCCCGTATATAAAGGGGGAGGAGGAGAGGGCCGTCCAAGGGAGAGGCGCGCCCAAGGGGGGCAATCCTACTCCAAGTAGGTTTGCCCCCTCCCTTTCCTATTCCAAGAAGGAGAAGGGGGAAGGAGGAGGTGGAGAGAAGGAAGAAGAGGGGGCCGCCGCCCCTTCCCCTTGTCCAATTCGGATTGGGGCAACGGGGGCCGCACGCCACCTCCTGGTTGGCCTCTCTCTTCTCCTCTAAGGCCCATAAGGCCCAATAGCTTCCCAGGGGGAGGGTTCCGGTAACCCTCGGTACTCCGGTATATGTCCGAAACCTCCCTGAACACTTCTGGTGTCCGAACATAGTGATCCAATATATCGATCTTTACGTCTCGACCATTTCGAGACTCCTTGTCATGTCCATGATCATATCTGGGACTCCGAACTACCTTCGGTACATCAAAACACAAAAATTCATAATACCGATCATCACAGAACTTTAAGCATGCGGACCCTACGGGTTCGAGAACTATGTAGACATGACCGAGACATGTCTCCGGTCAATAACCAATAGCGGAACCTAGATGCTCACATTGGTTCCTACATATTTTATGAAGATCTTTATCAGTCAAACCGCATAACAACATATTTTGTTCCCTTTGTCATCGGTATGTTACTTGCCCGAGATTCGATCGTCGGTATCTCAATACCTAGTTCAATATCATTACCGGCAAGTCTCTTTACTCGTTCCGTAATGCAACATCCCGCAACTAACTCATTAGTCACATTGCTTTCAAGGCTTATAGTGATGTGCATTATCGAGAGGGCCCAGAGATACCTCTCCGACAATCGGAGTGACAAATCCTAATCTCGATATATGCCAACTCAACAAGTATCATTGGAGACACCTATAGAGCACCTTTATAATCACCCAGTTACGTTGTGATGTTTGGTAGCACACAAGGTGTTCCTCCGGTAGTCGGGAGTTGCATAATCTCTTAGTCATAGGAACATGTATAAGTCATGAAGAAAGCAATAGCAGTAAACTAAATTATCATGTGCTAAGCTAACAGAATGGGTCATGTCAATCACATCATTCTCTAATGATGTGATCCCGTTAATCAAATGACAACTCATGTCTATGGTTAGGAAACATAACCATCATTGATTCAACGAGCTAGTCAAGTAGAGGCATACTAGTGACAATCTGTTTGTCTATGTATTCACACATGTCTTAAGTTTTCGGTTAATACAATTCTAGCATGAATAATAAACATTTATCATGATATAAGGAAATATAAATAACAACTTTATTATTGCCTCTAGGGCATATTTCCTTCATGGTGTTGATGTAGAAGCCCTCCGTGATCGAATCCCCCTCTGGCAGATCGCCGGAAAAGGTCCCCACATGGGATCTCACGGGTACAGAAGGTTGCGGCGGTGGAAAAGTGGTTTCGTGGCTCTCTTTGATGTTTTCAGGGTATAAGAGTATATATAGGCGAAATAAGTAGGTCGGTGGAGCTGCGAGGGGCCCACGAGGGTGGGGGCGCGCGGCCCTACCTCGTGGCTGCCTTGCTGCTTCCTTGACGTCCACTCCAAGTCTATTGGATTGCGTTTGTTCCAAAAAATATCCTCGCGAAGGTTTCATTCCGTTTGATATTCCTTTTCTGTGAAACACTGAAATCGGCAAAAAAACAGCAATTTGCATTGGGCTTTCGGTTAATAGGTTAGTCCCAAAAATAATATAAAAGTGCATAATAAAGCCCATAAACATCCGAAACAGATAATATAATAGCATGGAACAATCAAAAATTATAGATACGTTGGAGACGTATCACTTGGTCATCGGCGGAGGCACAATACGGAGAGGCCTACAAAGCGGTTCATCCAGACTTTAGCCTTTTCTCTTTTTACTTACTATTTTCTTATCTTTTTGCCATAGGTGACTTTAGCCTTTTCTCTTTTTACTTACTATTTTCTTATCTTTTTGCCATAGGTGAATCAATTCATGTTCGTCCTATGGACCTAAAAGGACTCTTTATGAGCCTGGTTTTCCTACAAATAACTGGGGATTGCTCCCTTTAAGGAAGCCTTTTCGCGGAAGCACGGGCAGCGCAGACGTGCGACGGGATGTCCAAAAGATTTTTTTTGTAGACCACAAACCCTATTTGAAACATGTACAGAGCCTTTTCCCTTAGCCCTCGACACCTCGGCACAAAATCGCCAGGGGCTTGATACGGCAACATATGGGTTGCCGAAAAAGTCCGAACAACTCTATAGCATACTTCGGCGCCACGAGTTTGGTATTATATGCATCAGCTCCGAATCATGTCTTTGGTCAATAGTTGGGTTGCCCGGCTCCTGTGCTTGCTACCCTACGTTTCATCTTATCGGCTAGGGTAGTAAAGGGAGAACTACTGCGATTGTGTTTCCAGTTCACCTGGTCAAACACCTCAGTAGAGAAAGCCGAAAACTGATTGTCATGATGCGGCGAGAGCTGGTCAACCACTTGGTGACTTATCAGAATCTTTTGCGATTTCTTCCGTATTACATGAAGGACCGTTTTTTGGTCACCTACATAACGCAAACCGTATTTGGATAACTATGTGCATACCAGGGGCTACATAGTAGACCCGCCGTAAAAATCCTATGGCTAAGTGAAGATGTTAAAGCCCTATAGTCCGATTGTCTAGTTCTCCACACTGACACCTCCGTTCCGGACCAAGACGTCGGGTCAAGAGTGATCAGGTGCTATTCCGAACACCCCCGCATTATACGCGAGGGGGCCGAAGCCGACGACTAGCAAACTTTCAGGTTATAAGAAACGGTCGCACAGGAGGAAATAATGGAAATGGTATATAACGCAGCTTTAACGTATCATAATATTGTTTTCACAATTCTGGTACATTCATTCAAATATATATCCTTCGAGCACTGACCCTTTATAAAGCGGGCCCCCTCTAGGACGTCCTTCAAAATGCTCCGGCGTGCGATGGTCCTCGCCTCTAGGCGGACCCTTGGTTGCAACATCGGTGGCCTTCATCTTTGCCCAGTACATCTTGACGCGGGTGAAGGCCATCCGGGCACCTTCTATGCACACCGATCGCTTGACAGCGTCAATACGCGGCACTGGATCGACAAGCCACTGCACCAAACCGAAATAGCTGCTCGGAATGGGTTCGGCCGACCATAGCCGAACCACGACGTCCTTCATGGCAGCTCCGGACATCTTGTGTAGCTCGGCCCACTGGGCCATCTGTTTGTTCAGCAACGTCGGGCGCCTTGCCACGTCAAATTGCAACCAAAAAAGCCTCTCTGCAGCACGTCCTTCCTGTGCTTGGAAGAACCGCGCCGCGTCGGAAGCACTCTTCGACAGATCCAATAACGCGTCTGGAGAACTCCACATTTGGTTAAGTAGAGCATACTTTGGGTCGCCGAACTTAGTCTATAAAAGAAAGGGCTTACCAGCCGCTATCTCCCCAGCCTGTCGGATCTCCTCCCGGGCCGCTCTATATTTGGATCGCGCTTCTTTCGCCTCTAGTAAGGCCTTGTCGAGTTTGGTTGCCTTGGCTTTATTATCCTCCTCGAGAGATTTGCACCTGCTAGTGGCATCCTTCAGCTCCCGCTCCATGGTAGATATTCTCTCCTGGCACTGGCGCCGAACGGCATGTTCGACCTTTAAATCCGCAGCCGCCTTCTTGGCAGCCGCGTCGCTCACTCTGGCCTGCTCCTTGGCCCGGGCAAGTTCAGCCCGAAGGGTCTCAACCGTGGCAGCACTATCTACAGTTATGCATGTCACAGTATATGATTTTCAGCCTCGTGCTCATACTATTATACATGCATAAGCAAGCTGCCCCAACACATACCTTGTGCCTTGTCGAGCCGCCTGTTAATAAGAGTGACGTCCTCATCCGCTAACTCAAGTTTCTGCTTTAGATCCGCAACTCCTGTAGCTCGGGCGGTCACCATCGACGTAACAGCCCGTGTTCGAGTTAATTAGGTTACTTCCTGAGCATATCTTTTTGATCCTCTGATCGCCTCCCTGTGAAAGCCGACCAGAGTCTGAGGGGCTACTATATGTACAAGGCTGCATTATGCATATAAAAATAGTTAAGCTATTACATTGCATACCTCGAAGCCTTTCAACAGGCCCAGGAAAGCTTCATTCAATCCGCTTCTCGCGGACAGAACCCTTTCAACTACCGTACCCATTAAGGTACGATGTTCCTCTGAGATGGACACACTTTGTAATGTGCCCATCAGAGTATCCGGCACCTCCGAATTCCTGGAGGCTGCTGCAGGAGCATGCATTCCCTTAAAAGGGGTACATCGGCTCGACCCTAGAGTCATCTTTGGCTGTAAGCTGGATAGTTCGGGGCCTTCATTGCTGGCCCCCGTAGGGGCTGCGCCCCCTAGACCCTTGATGATTGAAGTACCACCCTCGGGCATTGTTTTCATTGTCCCCCACGCCGCTTGATTGCCAGGGGAGATTCTCCAAGATGACGCCTCGAAGTCGTCTGCCCTAAGAGGCGAGGAAGCATGAGAAGGCGTCTCGCTTTCCATCATTCCCGGAGATAAGTCCCCTGATGAGGAGGACTGTCGGGGTGGGCTGTGGGCCAAACTGCAAGCATATAGTTTAAATGTTACCCCTGCAACCCGAAAAGAACGGGGTATGTCTAGAGCATCCTTGTTCACTTACGATTCGGCAAGGGGCTTGTCCCTAGTGTTGGGGAACGTAGTAATTTCAAAAAAAATCCTACGCACACACAGGATCATGGTGATGCATAGCAACGAGAGGGGAGAGTGTGTCCACGTACCCTCGTAGACTGAATGCGGAAGCGTTAGCACAACACGGTTGATGTAGTCGTACGTCTTCACGATCCGACCGATCCAAGTACCGAACGCACGGCACCTCCGATTTCTGCACACGTTCAACTCGATGACGTCTCGCGAGCTTCGATCCAGCAAAGCTTCACATGGGAGTTTCGTCAGCACGATGGCGTGACGACGGTGATGATGATGCTGCCGACGCAGGGCTTCGCCTAAGCACCGCTACGATATGATCGAGGTGGATTATGGTGGACGGGGCACCGCACACGGCTTGGAACAATCAACTTGTGTGCCTTTGGGTGCCCCCCCCGCCCCCGTATATAAAGGAGCAAGGGGGGAGGCTGGCCAGCCTTGGTGCGCCCCAAGGAGAGGAGGAATCCTCTTCCTACTAGGAAGAGGATTCATCCTTTCCTAGTCCAACTAGGAAGAGGGAAGGGGGAAGGAAAGAGAGGGAGAGGGAGAGGGAAAGAGGGGCCGCGCCCCCCTCCCCTAGTCCAATTCGGACTCCTCATGGGAGGGGGCGCGCCACCTCCTGGGCTACTGCCCTCTCTCTCCCCTCATGCCCACTAAGACCCAATACTTCCCAGGGGGGTTCCGGTAACCCCTCCGGCACTCCGATTTTCTCCGAAACAATCCAGAACACTTCCAGTGTCCAAATATAGCTGTCCAGTGTATCAATTTTTACTTCTCGACCATTTTGAGACTCCTTGTTATGTCCGTGATCACATCCGGGACTCTGAACTACCATCGGTACATCAAAACTCTAAAACTCATAATATCGATCGTCACCGAACTTTAAGCGTGCGGACCCTACGGGTTCGAGAACAATGTAGACATGACCGAGACACGTCTCCAGTCAATAACCAATAGCGAAACCTGGATGCTCATATTTTCTCCTACATATTCTACGAAGATCTTTATCGGTCAAACCGCATAACAACATACGTTGTTCCCTTTGTCATCGGTATGTTACTTGCCCGAGATTCGATCGTCGGTATCTCAATACCTAGTTCAATCTCATTACCAGCAAGTCTCTTTACTCGTTCCATAATACACATCCTGCAACTAACTCATTAGTTACAATGCTTGCAAGGCTTATAGTCATGTGTATTACCGAGTGGGCCCAGAGATACCTCTCCGACAATCGGAGTGACAAATCCTAATCTCGAAATACGCCAACTCAACAAGTACCTTCAGAGACACCTGTAGAGCACCTTTATAATCACCCAGTTACGTTGTGACGTTTAGTAGCACACAAAGTGTTCCTCCGGTAAACGGGAATTGCATAATCTCATAGTCATAGGAACATGTATAAGTCATGAAGAAAGCAATAGCAACATACTAAACGATCAAGTGCTAAGCTAACGGAATGGGTCAAGTCAATCACGTCATTCTCCTAATGATGTGATCCCGTTAATCAAATGAAAACTCATGTCTATGGCTAGGAAACATAACCATCTTTGATCAACGAGCTAGTCAAGTAGAGGCATACTAGTGACACTCTGTTTGTCTATGTATTCACACATGTATTTTCCGGTTAATGCAATTCTAGCATGAATAATAAACATTTATCATGATATAAGGAAATAAATAATAACTTTATTATTGCCTCTAGGACATATTTCCTTCACCTAGAGAGGTGCCTTGCGATGACATCAGCTTCGGAACCCGAACCATA